>NW_007823688.1:0-830 GCF_000696425.1 Galeopterus variegatus
AACTATAAAACTACTAGAAGAAAACATAGGGAAAACACTCCAAAACACTGGTCTGGGCAAATATTTTTATGGAGAAGAAAACTAAACCAAGACAATAAAAGCAAAAGTAAACAAATGGAATTACATTAAACTAAAAAGTGTCTGCATAGAAAAAGAAACCATCAATGGTACAAAGAAGCAACCAGAAAAATGGGAGAAAATATCCAGAAACTATTCATCCTATAAGGGAAAAAATATGCAGAATATACAAGGAACATAAACAGTTCAGCAGCAAAAAACCAAAATAATCCAATTAAAAATGGGTAAATGACATGAATAGACATTTTTCAAAGGAAGACATACAAATGTCCAACAGGTACATGAAAAAATCATCAGCATCACTAATCCTCAGGGAAATGTAAATCATAAAAAAATGAGAGATCATGTTATCCTAGTTAGAATAGTTATTATCGATGAGAGATCATGTTATCCCAGTTAGAATAGTTATTATCGAAAAGACAAAAAAATAACAAATGCTGATGAGGATGCAGAGAAAGGGGAATTCTTAAACACTGTTGGTGGAAATGTAAATTACTATGCACATTGAAAACTGTATGGAGATTATTCAAAAAAATTAAAAATAAAACAAAATTACTATACTAAAGATATATCTATACCCCTATGCTTATCACAGTTCTGTTTATAATAGCCGAGATATGGAACCAATCTAAATGTCCATTGATCCATGACTGGATAAGGAAAATATAGTATAAACACACACAATGAATACTACTCAGCCATAAAAAAGAATGAAATACTGTCATTGCAGTAACATGGGTGAGCCTGGAAGA
>NW_007823689.1:0-830 GCF_000696425.1 Galeopterus variegatus
CTCCTTCCCTTCCCTGCTGCAGGTACATAATGGGGTTGAGAACCACTGTTTTTCAAGCAAGCAGAGGTTTGGGTGCATTTTAAGACCAATGCCGTTTTTCAGTTTGGTTCAGGCACTGTGCACTCTTTAACTGCCTGGTCTGATTTCATCCTTTCTTAGTGCACTTGGGCTGCTATAACAAAGTACCATAGACTGGTGGCTTAAAAACAAGAGAAATTTATTTCTCACGGTTCTGGAGGCTGGAGGTCCAAGACCAGGGTGCCTGCGTGGTCAGGTTCTGGTGAGGCCCTCTTTATGCTGCAGACTGTCCTCTGTCCCTCACACTCTCACACTGGGGAGAGAGGGCAAGGGAGCTCTCTGGGTCTCTTTTATAAAGCACTAATCCCATTCATGAGGGCTACACCCTCATGACCTAATCACTTCCCAAAGGCCTCACCTCCCGATACCATCACACTGGGGATTAGGATTTTAGCATACGAATGTTGTGGGGACACAAACACACAGTCCAGAACAATCCTCAAAAGAACTGGATGCGGTAGGTAACCATATCCTGGATGAGGATGTCAGGCTTGGACAGATGCTGACGAACTCAGCTGAGGCCAGCCTGTCCAGGTCCTGCACTGCACTCTGAGCCATTTCTCTGTTGCTCAGTGTCCTGTTGAAGCCCAGTGGCCTCCCGTGTTCCCCGGGACAGGGCAGAGCCACTCTCGGGTGGGGGAAAGACAGCGGGGCATGTGCTCTCCATTTGGCACCTGCCACACAGCCCTGTGATGGGCGTCCCCAGGAGCCGTGCAGCAGCCCTGCTTGGAGAGTGACAGAGGTGTCGTTGA
>NW_007823690.1:0-830 GCF_000696425.1 Galeopterus variegatus
TGAGCTAAATGCAGAATGCAAGAAAGACAAGTGGAGTGAAGAAAACTGTCATATATTAAAAAACTATTAAAGGAACTATCAAACCAAATGGGTAGACTTTGGATACTGATTTGAGCAAACCAACAGTAAAAAAAATAGTTTTGTGATTAATCAGAGAAAATTGAACATACACTAAACATTAGATGGTATCAAGGAATTATTATTCATTTTGTTTTGTATTATGATTATGTTTATTGATTTATTACAGACACAATAAAATATTCCAGAAGAAATGATTGGAAGGCGTATTTTAAAGCTTCAGCAGAAATAAAGGGTGAGATACAAGAATTGCAGGTACCGGTATTTATTGAAGTTGGGTAAAATTATACGGGGGTAGATTTTCTTTGTCTTTGTGTATATTAGAAAATTTTTATAGTAATTTTTTAAACTAAAAATAAGTAAATAAAATTTAAATACCTGCAAAGTAAGTATGTGAAAAGACTGAATATCCTCAGAAAGTCCTAGTTAAGTTACTAGGGAGTGTCTTTGCATCCAGGATGCAGAAAAGACTGTATTGGAGAGTAGGGCTGATTATTTGTCTAAAAAGTTTTATGTTTCATTTTGTATCATGTTTATAAGAAATTCTTTCCTTTTCAGATTTAACTCTGGTTATAAGAAAGTAAAAGAACCTTCTTTTTTTTTTTCTTTTTAAAATTTTTTAAAAGGGCCACTGCCCTGTTAGCTCAGTACCTGTGATTTTAAAGGCATTGTAATTTAAAAATTCTTTAAGTAAGGTTTTAAATTTGAAAGTGTAGCAAATATTACCTTAGTATGGTTTACTGATAAGATGT
>NW_007823691.1:0-830 GCF_000696425.1 Galeopterus variegatus
CCCCCTCTATGACATTGTCAAAACAAAACAAACAAACAAAAAACAAAAACAGAAGCTGCAGAACAGTGTGTATGCAGTGGTCTTTGACTTTGGATGCACATTATAATCACCTGGAGAACTTTTTAAAAATACTGACAGCTGGGTCCCTCTCCCAGCTACTATAATGCATATTTTCTGGGAAGTCCCCCAAATGATTCCAATGTGCAGCCAAGGCTGAGATAAGATGGTATATGGTATGCTTCCATTTGCTTAAAAAGAAAAAAAAAATGCATTTTGCTTTCGTAAGCTAACACTAAATGTATACTCAAGAAAGTAATGTCAATGGCTATGTTAGGATGGATATGGCTATAAAGTTTGATTTGTATACCTTTTCAATCATTCGAATTTTATATCTTATGAACTTATTACCTACTGAAAAATACATAAGTGAAATTGAATTTTAGAGCTAATCTTCACAAACGCTACTCTGAAAAGAACAGGTGAAAACTATTAAGAAAAATGATCTCCTCTGCTCCCCTTTCTTCCAGCCTCAAAGGCTGGTGTTGTAGTTTAAGAGAAAGATGCATGACGGAAGCAACTGTAAAAAAAGATCAAAATATCAATTTTCAGGCAGGTCCATCTTTCCCTTTAGCCTAGAAAGAACCTACATCATTCTGACCGTGGGGGAGGTAAGTAAGACAGTAGTTCATGTATTAGTCTGTTTTTGTTGCTTATGAGAAAATACCTGGAACTGGGTGATTTACAAAGAAAACAAAATTTATTGCTTACGGTTTCTGAGGCTGGGAAGTCCAAAGTCCATCTGGTGGTAGCAATAGTGACCCAGTGGTCTC
>NW_007823692.1:0-830 GCF_000696425.1 Galeopterus variegatus
AGAAAACGGGGAAGGGGAGAGCGGATGGGAGGGGTGAGAAAGAGAAGACAGAGAAGAGGAGGGGCAGAAGCAAAAGAAGAGAAGTGGTTCACTCAGAACACACGGGAAATACAGCTAGCGAACACTCATTTGGTGAAAGCGCCTTGCACTAAACCGGGATGTTGAGTGTTTGGTAGGGGGTTAAGGTATGTGTTGAGGAAAGTGGACATTGTAGAAATAGAGTAACATGTTGAAGCTCTACAGATAAATGTGTGAGAGGACACAAGTGCGATGGTTTGAATGTCCTCACCAAAGCTAATGTTGAAATTTAATTGCCAACGTAATGGTATTAGGAGATGAGGACTTTAAGAGGTGATTAGGTCATGAGGGATCTGCCCTTATAGTGGGATTAATGTCATTTTCATAGAACTGGGATATTAATTGTCAGAGTGAGTTGTCAGAAAGGTGAGTTCAGCTTCTTGTCTGCCTCTCACCCCGTGATACCTTCTGCCGTGTTATGACACAGCAATAAGGCCCTCATCAGATGCCAGCACCATGCTTTTAGACATCTCAGACTGTCGAATAGTGAGCCAAATAAATCTCTTTGTACCCATTCTGTGGTATTCGCTTACAGCAAGAAAAAGAGACAAGTTAATTTCTCATTAAAATGAGTCATTTATGACTTTCATAAAGCAAATTTTCAAACAAAAATCTGATCATGTATTATTCTTTTATCTTTCCTAACATCTGTTCTTCAAATAAATCTAAAGCATCAACCGATGGTTCATGTGTTCCTCTTAGTAAATGTGCTGTTGCATAAGAAATAATTCTATTAAGTCTTCTGTTTTCTT
>NW_007823693.1:0-830 GCF_000696425.1 Galeopterus variegatus
CTCTCTGATTCATTTTCTACACAGCAGTCAGAATGATTGTTTAAAAATGTAAATGGAATGACGTTCCTCCCCTGCTTAAAATCATCCAAAGGCTTCCCATTGCACTTGCAGAATCCAAAGCTCTCATAACAGCCTACGAAAACCTTCATGATCTTTCCAAGCCACTATTTCTGACCTCTCCTTCTACTCCAATTCTACTTCACTAGGACTTTCTTCAGTGACAGAAATGCACTCTGCATTGTCCAGGATGATACCCATTAACCCACAGGTAGGTTTTGAGCACTTGAACCCTGGATAGTGCCATTGAGGAACTTAGTTTTTGTATTTTATTTTAATTAATTTAAATATTAATAGTCCTGCTTGGCTAGTGGCTACAGTAGTGGAGAATGCATCTCTCATACCTCAAGCCATCTTTGTGTTCTTTATACATGTCAGATTGAAAACTCTGTTCGGGACTTTGGTTTCTACAGATTTTCACATGATTGGTTCCTTCTCCATCAGTTCTAACCTTAAATGTTACTTCTTTTAGAATGGCTTTTTCCCAACCAGCTTATCAAAAAGTTTTGGGACACCCATGTTCATACACACATTTTGTCATTCACTACAACACTATCCTGTTTCATTGTATTTATAGCACTTATCACTATACAAAATGGTCTTATTCGTGTATTTGTTTTCATGTTTATCATCTACCTCCATTCACTAGGGTGCAAGTACCATGTGAACAAGGACCATGAATGTCTTTGCCTTGTTGGTTGTGTATCTCCAATTACCAGAATAGTGCCTGGTACATGATGGAAGCTCAGTACACACTTGTTAAATAAACACTT
>NW_007823694.1:0-830 GCF_000696425.1 Galeopterus variegatus
GGGGAGGGGACGGGAGCCGGCGTTTATGGGGACAGCTTCAGTTTGGGAAGACGGGAGCTCTGGAGACGACGGTGGTGGAGGTTGCTCCACAGTGGACTGTGCTTAATGGCACCGCACGTACACTCGAGAAAATGGTCAAGAGGGTAAACTTTATGTTAAGTGTATTTTACCACAATGAAAACGCACTGGGGGAGGGGCTGGCGGGTCAGCCCAGTCGGTTAGAGCCTGGTGCTCGTGACACCGGTGTCCAGGGGTCAGATCAAGGAAAGCACGGCAGGCAGGAAAAAAGACAGGGTGGCGATGATAGCAAGCCACCACGAGACAAGCATGAAACCAAAGCGAAAAGGTGACAATGACGACCGCTTCGCGCTGGCCACCACGTCACTTACAGTGACCATGAGATGAGAGCAGGAGACGCTCAGGACACGGGGGTGCTGGCCAGATCTGCCGGTGACTGGTGACCCATGGGCCAGGGCCGGGGGAGGTCTGCAGAGCTGGCGGGCAGATGGGCTCGCATCAAAGGGCCTCGGGGACGTGGGGACGGATGCTCGGCCGAGAGCACCTTTCGTAGCTCTCCTCCCGCAATGGACAGAAACCGAGAACAAAAGTAAAGAAGGAAAGCCCAGCTCTACAGAAAGCCAGGAGACCCACCACTCAGACTCGGGGCGCCCGCCCTCTCTCTGGGCCAGCATAGCCTGGACCGCACGTGGAGGGACGCCGGTGCCCACATCCCCCAGCCGTGACCATCGTGCTGGTCGGGGGTGGGGTCGAGGGCTGGGACATGCTACCGCGTGTTCACCAAACACTGCCCAGCCCTGCCGTGGACAGAC
>NW_007823695.1:0-830 GCF_000696425.1 Galeopterus variegatus
CATTTGCTGAAGCAAATGAATGTTTGAATGAGAAAACAAGTCATTTGATGGAGGATAAGAACGGAATGGGGCCAACATTGGCTCCATGCAAGCCCCTTGGTGTATAGAAAGTGAAATTTGGGGCCAGAAAGGGTAAGCAACTTGCCTAAAGTCACACAGCCAATCAGGGACAAATCAAGCAGTACGAAGATGCTGTTGGATCTCCCTCCTCTCCCCAGCTGCAAGGAGGGTTGTCGCTAACAGCTCACAGTGACACACTTTTCCAGGACAGCTATCATCCAGCAGACTGCCCCATTACCTCCACCCCTCCTTATAACCCCCCTACATCAGGGCATCCCATAGCCAATGACTGGCATACATGGGACACAAGGACTGCTTACCCTTTCCTCAAGGCAGGGCTTTGACTCCAGAACTCCCAGTGGAATCAGGTGAGACTAAACACAGTTGAGACCATATCTTTGTCACCAAGTGTCCCCCCCCACCCCAGCCTGCTGTCCTCTCTCCTGGACTCGTGAGTCACGCCCCCAATTAATCACTTCCACAGAATGTCTGTCTCAAACTCTGCTTCTAGGGAATCCACCTGAACTCCAGGCTGATACACGGCCTCCCAAATATGAGTTTGAAATGAATTACATTCCAGTGACCAACTCAGGACGTGCCAGGAACCCTGCTATAAGGAGAGGCAAAATCCATAAGGTCTGTGTGTCCTTGCTAGGGAGGGTCTTCTCTCTGGCTCCTAACACTCTTTACTTTTATCTCTATAAGATAGACAAAAGGACCCAATCAAAACATACTTGCTTTCCAGCCACCAGCAATGAAGCTCTAAAATG
>NW_007823696.1:0-830 GCF_000696425.1 Galeopterus variegatus
GAAGGAAGGAAGGAAGGAAGGAAGGAAGGAAGGAAGGAGAAAGAAGAAAGAAAGAAAGAAAACTGAGAGTCTATTTTATTTTCCGTTTTTCAGTAATACCATAGTAAGAAATCTAAAGAAAATCCCAGGCCGATTAATTTGCAAAAATGCTTGCAATGCAGGGTCCAGGACATTCCCGGTTGTGGAAATGCTGTGGAGGCAGACATTTGGTACCACTAAGGCAATACAGGCAAGGAGAAAATTGAACGAAAGGAACCAGATTTAACTCGGTGAATGAAAATGGGAAGCAGATCAGCAAAAGTTAGGGGAGAAGATTGCTCTTTGATCACAGACATGTCCTCCCAAAACTGGTGGAAGTGCCGGGGATTGAACCCGGGACCTCGTACATGCTAAGCACGCGCTCTACCACTGAGCTACACCCCCGACCGCAAGGGTGCTACTTTAGATTACTTTCGTTATTTATAATCATTATTTCTTCGCCTCTTAAAGGCTTAGGGTGAATTACAGGGAGAACATGAATAACAATTCCCACATTTGTGAAACACCGAGATGGGTCCGGCTTAGCAGCTTCAGAAGAAAGTAACAAAATGAGATTCCAAAGGAAGGAAGGTGAAAGGAGACACTGTTGTCTCAGGCTCTTTCCAGCTTCATTTCTGCGTTTTCCAACCGTGAGGCCCCAGGAGGCCAAGGCCCTTAGCCGCGCAGCCCTGAGACCGGCCGAGACCTTCGCGATCAGAGCGGATCTGGGGGGAGACAGACAGCGTCCTAGCCGGCCGCCCTCCAGTCCCCGCGCCCAACACCCTCTGCCTTGCAACCAAGACCCTCAAATC
>NW_007823697.1:0-830 GCF_000696425.1 Galeopterus variegatus
ATCCACCAACGTTCTACTTAATGGAAAAACAAGGTAGATTTTAAATCAATGTGAATTAGGAGCTCTATGCAATTTAAGTTAAAATTCTGAATCTGGAAAATAAGTAATGAAAAAATCCTAGGACTGAAGAATTAGTTTTCAAAAAAACCCAGCTTAAATAGTTTATCCATTGCTGCAAAATTTTTTTATTGAAAAGCAAAATGATTTTCTAAACATCTATAAATTTAGTCTTCTTTCTGGATATTGAGTATGCCAACCTGACTTTCTATTTTATCATCTGTAAGAGAATACCAGCTAGCAAAGAACAGCTATACCAGTTGCACAGCCACCTCCAATTCTTTCATACACATGTATGCATGCGTGAATGTGGGAGTACTTATCTGCTTCTTCTACCACTCTGTCCTGGAGAAAACATGTTTTTTTGAAAGTTTAAGAAATAATGTTATTATATTTTATTATATTATCTATAGCATAATTCTTAGAAGGCTCTAGGTGCTTTGGAATGAATTGGGAAACTATTTGGAAGGAAAAAAGGAGCTCTGTTATTGAACTCAAGGAAGGCTGGGTTTTGAGACATTTCACTGTTAATTCTCAAACAGCTTCTCATTTTCTGAAATTTCTCCAGAAATCTCTCACCTTGAAATCAGGTACATGATTGTTGAATCTTTCCAGAATCATGTAGTACGTACAGTTATTAATTCCACATGAGGCATTATTCAAAATTACACAAGAGGTTTCAGAGTCTAAAACATCACGATTTAAACTTGCGCTTTGAATTTGGCCTGGCATTCATGTTCTGTAAAGGAAGACTTATCATTCTTCGTTTTAAG
>NW_007823698.1:0-830 GCF_000696425.1 Galeopterus variegatus
GGGTGTCTGGCAAGAACTTAAGGTTTTTGGCTGGGACCCATATAGGGGTTGACTCGCTGAGGAGGAAGACACAACCAAACCCTCGACCCATAGTTAGCAATGGGTCAGGGCCCCTCCACTGGCCTGTTAAGGGGTCTTTCCACCACACATCGACTTCTGGGCGTGGTGGTCGAGCTGACCAGTGTTTCTGGAAGGCAGACAGGGGTTCATTTTTGGAAAAATTTAGGATGTTTAAAGTTAGGAGTGCCTGTCTCAACTGCTGATGAGAGCTGGTGACTCCCCCTTTTGCCTTTTTTTGTTTTAATAATTGATTTTTTAGGCATTGGTGATGCCATTCAACAATGGCTTGTCCTTTGGGGTTATACAGAATTCCTGTTGCTAGAAAAACAAGGCCCATTATCTGTTTTAATTTGTGCTGGCAGCCCTAAGGTGGCAAAACACTGCAGCAGGTGATTTTTTACATGCTTGGCAGCTTGAGTCCCCTAGGATTGACCCCTGGCGGTTGTAAACCTGGCATGTAGACCTCACCAGTTTACATGAGTTAAAGTACGCAGTTGGCTGGCAACCCCCGTTTAGTACAAACATTTGGCAAAATGAGGGACTATTAGCCATGCCTTGGGGAAGCACCATCCACTCAAACTGCCAATCGGGACACTGAAAGTTTACGGAGGGGATAGAAAAGGCAAACTTTTCACAATCATTCAGGTGTAGTGGAATGGAGAAATAGCAGCCCTTGCTATCTATAGTTACTAGGTATAAGTTGCTTGGCATAGTGGGGGTCCATGGCAGTCCTCTCTGTGGCGTGCCCTGAAGGATCATTCTTTTATTGA
>NW_007823699.1:0-830 GCF_000696425.1 Galeopterus variegatus
TTCTTGCCTGCATCACTGTGGTCACTTCTAACTGGTGTGCCTGTTTCTCCTCTTGTCCTTATAAGCCATCTCTAGCCAGAAGCCAAGATGATTTTTTCAGGCCATACAACAGAAATAAAATGTCATTTCCCTACTTAAAGCCCTCCAATTGTTCTTATTGCAGAAAACTCAAATTCATGAATCCTGTGGTCTACAAGGTAGGCGAGACCTGGTTCTTGCCTGTCTCTTCTTCCACACACGTCCCCAGGGTCTGGAACTTTCCGCCTGTGTAGTAGAGCGCTCTATCTTTGATCTTTTCATGCCTTCCCTTGTCATTCAAGTCTCTATCACTTGCACAAAAACCTATCCTGACCAATCCATCCTAGTTTGACTGGCTCCTTAGTTACTCCCTGAAGCATGACCCTACTCTGTTTTCATTGTGGAACATCTCAGTGCTCGGTGCTGTGGCATGTCTGCCCACCAGAAGGTCATCTCCATGAGAACTGACATCTTCCTCTACTTTTCTCTCAACTAAGAGTGCCTGGTGTGAAGTGGGTGCCCATAAAGTTTTGCTGAATTAATGGATGAATAGATGGGGTGAAAAATTTTGAGCAGCTTGTCAGCTCAGATGAAGTTTCTCTCCAAGAGTCTGGGTGGGACAAAAACTACTTGAGACAAGACAACACTAGCACTGTGTTTTCTCAAACTTTTTAGTCTCAGGACCCCTTGACATTCTTAAAAATTATGTAAGACCCCGAAGAGCTTGTGTTTGTGTGGATTATATCTATAGATATTTGCCATAGTAGAAATTAAAATAAAATTTTTTTTTTTTTTTTTTTTTTTTTTTTTTT
>NW_007823700.1:0-830 GCF_000696425.1 Galeopterus variegatus
TGAGGTGAAGAGAGAGACCTGCCTTGGGCGATAGCAGCAGGGGGCACAGTGCTGGCGGGGGTGGGAAGGCCAATGCTTCCTCACGTTTCCATCTTACTTTTCATTTAAATCTAGTATTAGTAGTGCTTTTGGGTAACAAATACTATGGTACTTTGTTAGTTAAGCTCGAATACGCATTAAACCTTTGTTGAATGGCCTTTATAACAATTTATAAAAAATATGGCACCAGTGAAATTCAACTTGCAAATATCAAAGCCACCACCCTTATGGAGTTCTTTTTAGTGGTATAAAGAGACAGATAAGCAAATATATAAGTGTTATAAAGAAAAATAATCAGGATACGGGGGTGCAGAATGATGTTGCTACTTAACATGAAGTAACCAGGAACGACCTCTCTAATGAGGGGTCATTTGAGTAGATTGAGCTCCTGTGAAGAGTCAGGAGAAGAGCATGTGGGCTGTAGGAATATCGGCACAAAGGCCAAGCGTCAGGAGCATGATTAGAGTGAGAAACATCAAGGAAGCCAGTGTGGCTAAAGTGGAATGAACACAGGAAGTAAAGTTAGGAAATAAAACTAGAGCAACAGCAAGGTGCAAATCACACAGGACCACGCAGACGTGAGGAAGAACTTTAGATTTTATTCTGAGTGCAATGGGAAGCCACTGGAGCTTCTGAACAGAGAAATGTCATTTAAAAAAAATTATTCTGGCTGCTTTGTGAAACACACATTAGAGGGGCATAAAAAGAGAAGCACGGAGAGCATCCCCCACTACCACCCTAATCTGGGCAGGCTCTGTGACTGCTGTGCCCTCTACACTAAGGTGGAAATG
>NW_007823701.1:0-830 GCF_000696425.1 Galeopterus variegatus
ACTTAACCAGTAAGGGAAAACCAAGTGGATGAAGGCTGAGTTGTGAAATATCTAAGGAGCTGAATGTCAAAATGAGCTTATTAGGTCTGGGGACAAGAGGGCACCTAAAATAAGAAAAGAGGCTGGCTGCTTAGCTCAGTTGTTCAGAGCATGGGGTTGATAACACCGAGGTCCAGGGTTCAATCCCCGTAGTAGTCAGCCACCAAGAAAAATACCCCAAAACAAGCAGAGAGACAAGAAAAGGGATAATGGGAAACTGAGGATAAAGAGCCTAAGTCAATTATCTTAGACTGATTTCCAAATTATACACCGTCCTCATGAAATGGAAGGGTGTCTCCAACTTTACACAAGTAAAGCAACCACCTGCCAGCTGATTTCCCTCTTTACCCAGGAACCATAGGGTGGAGGTGCTAGGTCATGCTTGTCATCGTCATGGCAACTGAGAGGCACAGACCTCTGCAATGCTGAGTGACAGCTTTCATACTGGGCTCTTTTCCACACCGCTCACCAGAGCAGTCATGAGAAGCCAGCGTTGGCCAGATTCCCCGTAGGCTGGTCAGACAGGAATCCTGCTGTCCTCACAGTGAGCGCCAAGGGCTCTGCTGCCTGGACAGACCAGATGTCTCAGGGCACAGGGTGAGGGCCCCAGCCAGCTGTGCAGACGTATCCAGCTAATTCTTCCCTTCAATGGTGTATATAATCAAGGGCTGGCCACTGTGCTAATCTGGTACTGTTAGACATAGAGTACAAATCCTAAGATGTAAAAGCTACCATGGCGGGCTTGGGTGACCCTACACTGAGGATGTAGTTCTCATGACCCTGAGAAGTAG
>NW_007823702.1:0-830 GCF_000696425.1 Galeopterus variegatus
GATATTACTTTGCATTCCTGGAAGTAAGCACTAGTTTGATATATTAGTTTACATGCCTGCATACATGCACACATATGCATTTATAAATTTTTTAGCAGTTTTCAAGTATACAATATATTGTTATTAACTATAGTAACCATGATATACAATAGATCTCTTGAATTTATTTTCCTGTCATGAAATTTTGTATCCTTTGCATATGTTTATGATATTGAAGTTGATTTGCTTATGCAGTATTTTATTTTGGATTTATGCATGTGAGTTCTTCAGAGAAACTGCTATCACATTCTCTATGCTGTTCTTGTCTGGTTTTGTTATTGAGGTTATATAAGCCTCATAAACTAAACTGGGTAGATTTTTTGGTTTAATTTATTGCCTGAAATTGTACAAGATCAGGAACATCTGTTCCTTGAAAGTACAATCAGCTGGGTCAAGTGTGTCATTAGTAAATAAAAATGCTATGATTACAGATTTAATTTTCATTTGCATACTTTTTGGTATATTCAGGTTTTCTATTATTTTCAGTGCATGTTTATTATGTCTATGTTTTATTAATATTTTATTATTTAATCAACTTATTTACATTGGCAAAATTATTCAAAATAACACCTTTTCATTTTTTAGAAACTACCTTATCTGAATTTATATCCCCCTTGCATTCCAAATTTATTTGTTCTCTTTCTTTTCTGATCAGTATTGCTAAATAATAAATATATATATTTTTTCTTTCTTTGTGTTCTTCTATTTAAATAGTTTCTACTCATTCTATCATTATTTCCAGGGGTCACAAAAATCAACTACAATGCATATTGAGAAGCTGAAATAAAAAA
>NW_007823703.1:0-830 GCF_000696425.1 Galeopterus variegatus
CCACCAAAATGGATAACCTGTTTTCCACCACTCAACACTCAGTAAACTAGGTATTGTACACTGAGACCTCTGCCAATACTGTTTCAGAAAAACTAAATCCCTATGGCTGTGCATGCCAGCAGAAATAGTAGGACCTGCAGAAGTGGCTTCTGGAGCCTGTTTTCCAAATCTCCCTTGAGTGCTTCACATTAGTTAGAACCCAAAGCCCATCCTGAACCTTCATTGCAAGGGAACTTTAAGAAATGGTTTTTAGCACAAGGCGTCAAACTACAAAGATGGTAGAATAAATGTTATACATTGAATGACTATACTCATCACAAGTGGGGAGCTGGTATTTGGATTCAGATTTGCCTAAGTTTAGAGCCATAGATTTTTTTCCCACTACACCCTGAATGTTGATTTGGAATCAATATAAAATCCACTGAGATAACCCTGGAAATTATTTCTATTAACGTCTAGTGAATAAGGAAGCAATTTGATCAGAAAGGACTTGAGCCAGACCTAGAGAAAGCTACATAGCCTGCCTTGGAGTTGGAAGCTTGTGGGGCTCCTGACTGAGTTGGAATACACTGAGAAGCCATGAGCATGGTCGGGCTGAATGAGAGAAAGTACAGCAAGAAAAGATGGGATGATGTCTCCTTAGACTCAAGGGGAAACATTTCCTGAGCATAAGGAACTCTCTTTATAGGAAAGAATATCAAGAGATTGTGGGCAATTAGGGTCACTCCATGAAGAGCTAGGGAGGGGTTGGGATCCTAGAGAATTGGGATATTTCATTTACTCTCAATGTTCAAATTTGGCATTATAGCCATTATCCAAAGTAAAAAAAA
>NW_007823704.1:0-830 GCF_000696425.1 Galeopterus variegatus
TGCTGGGTATCATCTATTCCACCATCTTGACTGGAACTCCCAAGTCAGATCTTTTGAGAAAAAAGTTTTGCCTTCCAATAACACCTATCTTGGCATGCCAACCTGTATAAACCAATACAGCCAAGTTCTTCTAGTTGAAGCTGGGGAAATGTAGGCAGTGTCCTGCCCACTCAAGTTCTCCTTTGTCCTTACAAAATCCCCTGGTGCTCTCGAGAGTACCGTCTGTGTGCCAGATATCTTTGTCTCTTCCAGGTCTCTCCCACCCTTCACTGGGAGGCTTGCCCCAGTGGGCTTTCCTCCCTCTCTTTATCTTTGGAGTTCAGAACAATACGAGGTTAGGCTATTTAATCCCCAGGCTCACTACCTGCAGGGTGTGGGTTGACCACCTCTGCTGTAGGAGGTTCTCTCCATGCCATGGGCGATGGTGGGAGCTGTGCCTGCTGTTACTAGCTCCAGGACCTGCATGAAACCTCACAGGTCCATAAACCCTGTACTGATCTTTGCAAACAGCACCTTGATTGAACACTCCTCACATTACCCATGTTGAGTGCAATCATCTGCATCTCAGCAGGACCCCGGCCAGTGCGTACAGTTAAAATCACAGACCACGGCCACCTCCTTGCCCAACGCGTAAACTTTTGTCCAAGCACACGTTTATGGAGGCAGGGGGAGACTCTGGAACAAGACTTCAGCTGAGTTATGGCTCCTTTTGGTTCCTTTGGGTTTCAGTCCTCCCTTTCCTTCCTGTTCTTTTAAAGAAATCAGGAATGAAGTGAAAGAGATTCGGAAGCACAGTGTGTCTGACTGAGGCCAAGAGCAGCTGCAGGCAG
>NW_007823705.1:0-830 GCF_000696425.1 Galeopterus variegatus
CATGATGTAGAAAACCTACATAAATAAGATACTTTTTTGTAAGGAAGAGGAAAATTTAAATCTCTATACCACATGTAAACTTGTTCTCTTTTTTTAAAAGAAGAAAGAACTAAATTAATGAAAGTTATAAATAATTTGTCCTTCAATACTTTCTTTTTAGATTTTGCTCTATAAAAAGGGAGCTATATTCTTATAGTCTATGTTGATTTCTGACAAGCCCTTTTGAAGTTTTATATAATGTAGGTAAAAATATGTTGTTAAGTTGTTTTCAGGTAAAGTTAAACTGTGATGCACTTGACATTTCCTATTAAGAAAAATAAATAATTCACACTTTTGTAAGTGAAGGTATGTACTTTTTCTGGCTTTCTTGAAATTATGTTATTATTAGCAGCAAGTGCCAGCGGACTTCATGGGTGGCATTTCTCACTGAGAAGCAAGACATGAATCAATATTTTTGTTAGAGTCAACTCACTTGTCTTCATAAACAGAATATTACCAATGTTTTTCCATTTAGACTTCAATGTTAGTAAGGAAAATATACAGATTGTTAGAAGAGAGAAATAAAATACCTGTAAAAATAGTTTTTCAAAGGCCATTACTGACACAAATTAAAGCAAGCAGTTGAGATTGTCAGTTAAGGTTCCAAAAGCTGATGTTTAGTGTGTCTTTCCAAGAAATCTAAATTATTGAATAAATTTCTTGCTTCTTATACTTTTTCTATCAAATCAGCTGTAGTTGATGATATTGTGAAAGTCCTTTGAGTATGCATTCTGTAATGACCATCTAACTATAAGTTAATGGGGAGTATGAGAGAAAAAAAATTTTTTTTT
>NW_007823706.1:0-830 GCF_000696425.1 Galeopterus variegatus
GAACTCATTATTTACTGGTTTGCTCTATAACTTCCTCATTCCTACCATATTCTGCTTATAGTTATCTGACATCTGATTGTCCTTTATTTTGTCATATTCTGTAGTGTTTTCACTTATAATTTCATCACCACAGATTCAAACTCAGGATACAATTCCCCTCCCCTATTCAGTACCCCTGAAAACTTTCCTGAAGTTAGCTTCTTGATGTTTTGAGGTATGTGGTGTGAACTACAAATTTTAAGTCTTAGTCCAAACTCAGACCACAACCACAAACTGGGTCTACCTCATCATTTAAAAAGATAATAAATATGTTTTTATTAAGATAACCAACAAAAGCCATTAATCAATATCATTTTGAAACTTGTATATTTCTTGCTAATCCTTGCAATTATTATCCATAACTAAATCTAACTTTTCTTATACCTGAAAATCTGATTGGAAAGCTAATGTAATCCTGGATACTCCTTGTCATTACACACCTTTTAAGAACTGTATTTATTTTTGGCACCACAAATCAGTTAGCTATTCAGAAGTTTTACTCTAACTCCCTGTTCTCTGAAATACTATAAAAAGATGATGACTACATCTTGGAACTGTAACACAGAGTGTAAATATGTCATGACTATTTCTCTGTAATAAGTTCTACTTTCATATAATTTTCTGCCCTTTGCTATTATTACTCCCAGGATTTTCTGGTTAGGTATTTCCTAAAATTTATATTCAAGGTTCCTATTTTTAGCCTGATATGACATCATAAATGCAGACTGGTTAAAAAAATTTTTTTTTTTTTTTTTGTCTTTTTGTCTTTTTCCGTGTCCGGCAACGGATCG
>NW_007823707.1:0-830 GCF_000696425.1 Galeopterus variegatus
TGAAGGTGGTGGAAGGAGTGCTCAGCCCACACTTCCTCTTGGCCTGTGGGAGAAGAGCCTTCCCAGATTTGGGGGGACACCATTATGCGGGGAGACCCTTGTCTTTTGGAGATGACAATGAGTCAGACAACGTTGGGACAGCTATGGAGGCCACAGGCCAGGAAGACTGGGTCAGCTGATGTCCCTGGGATTGAAGGACACTGAGCAGCTCTCGCAGACCACCTCCTTTCCACCCCATCCAGCACAGTTGCAGAAAGGAAGAATACGGAAGACGTGTTGAGAGCTCAAGATCGACCAGGGTGGACCCCACAGTCCTTCTCTCCAGGGAGACATCAGCAGCTGCCCAGAGGCACAACAGCTCCTTTTTTCAAATCCGTGAGAGATAAAATACAACTGGCCAAGCTTGATGCTGGTGTCCCTGAACTCGAGTCAGTCATCTTTGGTCTGGGGCAGGTGGAGAGTGAGATCCTGGGTTCCAGGGGCTATTGATAGGTAGAAGCCAGTGGGTGCCATATGGCTGTAATTGTAGAGAGGAACTACAACCTCCTCACTGGGTAAACAGAGAGTCATTGGGGGTTATACAAACATTAATACTGATTACCCATCAGTATCAAAACCCCTGTTGAGGTTTAGGATAAACATAATTTGCTTTCAGAGCCTAAAGATAATTCTAACCACTTTGGGCCACTGGCAGATACTCAGCACAACACAAGATCCAGCTGGTTTTCTTGAGTGTGCTTGTTGTCCTGACTACCTGACCATATGGCTTGGAGATGTGTTGAAAAATACCAGATTTTGGTCTGTGTTTTGTATTTAACTATTCCCCTCCT
>NW_007823708.1:0-830 GCF_000696425.1 Galeopterus variegatus
AAATTTTACCAGTTTGATCATATTAAAGACCATTCAAAATGCATTTAGGAAAATATGTGTTTCACAAAAGTTTTTGTTCAAGTGACTTTATGAAAATTCTCACAGTCATTACACTGTGTCATTTTAGACTCAAGCACTGAAATGATTTATGTTATATTAATCCTTTTGATCTTTCTGTTGTTGCTATTTGTCATATTGTCTCCCATTTGAGAGTTGGAGAAACTGAGATAATGAGTTTTAAATCATGTTTTTAGCACTACTCAACTGTAGAACTCAGCTTTCCCTAGCTTTCTTTTTAAAAATTTTAAATCATTGATTTCCAAGCCTACTTTGGTTTATACTTTGGCATCTTGACATTTAAGAGAATCTATGATACTTTTTTGTTGATTCATTTAGTTGAAATGATATTAGTTCACATATTTTTTAAATCAAGTCTTTGTGTTGAGGAATATGTCTCACCAGGCATTTTACTGTGTTTGTGTGTATAGAAGTATATTTACACCTATACACATATACATGTATGACTGTTTTCACATTGTGAAGATTCAGGATTTCAAGTTTATTTATTAAATTTTTTACACTGACAGATAAAATTGTATTTATCATATGGATTTCAAGTTTAAAAGAACAGAAGTCACTGCATAGAGGTTTGGCTTTTCCTGTTCAAAAATGCCAAAGAGTTTGATAAATGCACTAAGATTGGTTTAAGCCTTTGCATTACGCTATAGGGTCAAGGAAATTAAGGCTATTTCTTTTTTTGTTTTTGGCTGTGGCTTCAGATTAGATTATCTGAATATTCTTTTTTTTTTTTTTTTTTTTTTTTTTTTTTT
>NW_007823709.1:0-830 GCF_000696425.1 Galeopterus variegatus
CTTTCCCCCATAAGCACTGGAACTTTAAGCAATCTAAGCTCTGAGAACCTCTGATTTCTCATCCATAGAGGATTAATGTTCGGTTAATTGCACTAGATCATTAAAGCATTAGTGCAGTAATCAACACACAGTAGGTATTCAAGACTTCAGTAAATGGTAATTGATGGTGTTTCTGCTGTTGCTGTCATTGTTCTTATTATTACTATTATTTCCTTGGATGTGGGTTTGGGGTTTTTTGTTTTGTTTTGTTTGGTTTGGTTTTGCCTAGTTCTCTGCCTTTAATAATATCTATTCTACAGAAGAGATTCAAAGACCATGCTGTGGATGAATTATTTGGCAGGCCTGATCTAGAAATGTCATATTAAGATTAATTAAGGTTTAAGGATTTTGTATTTTCAAGAAAGCAAGCTATGGAGGGGGAATAAAGTCCCTTGCAGGATTCTTGAGCCTTGGAAAATGTTCCTGGAAATACACCCCATACCTCTGAACAGACCATAAAGGAGAGTGCAGCTGCTGGAACCAAAGATTCTCTCTACACAACCAGCCTGGGAGGAAGGTTCCTGCTCAGGAATATAACACTGGGGGAGGAACTGTCCAGTCCTTCCTGTTCACTGTGATCCACTGGACACTAGTCATTAATCTGATCCCTGATGTGTGTTACCATATAGGGGTCCAGTTTTGGTTATTCTTTTGGCATGTTGGATGCTCAGGAGTGTCAGTGGTCATATGTCAGCTGAAATTTATATTATTGAGCCCATGCATGGATGATAGTGAGAAAGTGACTGAGTGAAGTCTATGTGTTGGATCACATTAGTTACTGAGAACTCCCT
>NW_007823710.1:0-830 GCF_000696425.1 Galeopterus variegatus
GTTAAGGGTTTGGATCCTCATACCAGCCAGCTGCCAATAATAATAATAATAATAATAATAATAATAATAACGACAACAACAACAATAATAATAATAATAAATAATACAAAATAAAAATTTAAGGGCCGGCCCGGTGGCACACTCGGTAGAGTGCAGCGCTTGGGAGCGTGGCGGCGCTCCCGCCGAGGGTTCGGATCCCATATAGAGACCGGTCCGCTCACTGGTTGAGCGCGGTGCGGGCGCGACACCGAGGGTTGCGATCCCATTGCCGGTCACGAAAAAAGACAAAAAGGAAAAAAAAAATTTAATAACCCTCTTTATTGGCTGCACAATAATATAAATATACTCAACATTACTGAGCTGTTCACTTAAATGGGTAAGGTAGTAAATTTTATGTTTTGTGTGTTTTGCTACAATTAAAGATAAGAAAAATGAAGTGTGCTTTACATCCAGAAAAGTACTCATACTTTTGAGTGGGTAGGCAGCTTGATGGATTTCACAAAGTGCCCACATTCATGATTGGCACTCATATCAAGGACCAGAAGAATATCAGCCCCTGATATTAAAGAATATCAGGGGCTGGCCAGTTAGCTGGGGTGGTTAGAGTGCAGCCTTGTCACACCAAGGTCAAGGGTTTGAATCTCTGTACTGGCCAGCTCCCTCGTGTCCTATGGTCAGTGAATCCCCAGGGGTAGTTCCTTATCTGACTTCTTTTGCCATAGATTCATTTTGCCTGGTGTGGACCCCGTTTAAATGGAATCCTAGAGCGTGTTCCTCTTGTATCTGCCACCTTTTGCTCAAGAGTATGTTTTCTTTGTGGCATGGAGTTG
>NW_007823711.1:0-830 GCF_000696425.1 Galeopterus variegatus
AATATTTTCCTCCTTTTTTTCTCTTTACTCCAACCTCTATTTACTCAGGTATCTTTTTTTCTTTATTATTACTTTTTTTGGTGGCTGGCCAGGATGGGGATCCATACCTTTGACGTGGTGTTTTAACACTGCACTCTAACCAACTGAACTAACCACCAGCCCTCTTTCTAAAAAGAATTTCCCTTGCTTACTTGAAGATGTTTTAAACTTTAGGACTTATTAAAGCAAAATTAGAAGATCAAAAATGAAAGTGCTACTGAACATACAGGTATGTGTTATTATACACGTTGTTTTGTTTTAATAAACTGAGGCCCAGAAAGTTAAGTGTTTTACTCTAGGCAATCTAGGTAATTAATTAGTTCTGGATACCAGATCTTAATTAACCTGAACTCTTACTGACCATCAATTCTGCAGTCAGTCAGAACTGTGATTCCTGACTTGGCAACTTTGTGCTTCCATAAAACAGGGATAATAACATTTAGAATAACATGAATGACCATGATGAGGATTAAATGAGATAATACTTGGAAAAAGCTAAGTATGTTACTGACAGGTCAGGCTTGGCTTGCCCTCTCGCCTTAAACAAATGACCTGAAAGTCCAAAAGTTGATTCAAGGATTGAAAGGTTTATTCAGATTACTGGTACTCAACTAAATGTCTAACCAAGCAAAGAAAGAAAGAAAAAAGAGGAGCAGTGGGGTCCAGTTAATCCTAGTCCTAATTGGTGGGGCCAACTTATTCCATTAACAGTAATTGATAAAAGCAGATATCCCCACTGTTTTCAGCATAAAGCAGAAAAGTATCAACCAGATTTAAATCAGAAAAACAAA
>NW_007823712.1:0-830 GCF_000696425.1 Galeopterus variegatus
GAATACTAATTACTACAACCTGTCTGTCTCTCAATAATTGATAGGACAAGTAAACAAAAAGCCAGCAAGAATACTGAAAAATTTAAAGGACACAATCGACCAACCTTATGTAGTGGGTTAGAAATCTTGATTCTCCACAGATAAGTTTGGCAAAAGCCATCTTACCAATTCTAATCACTGTTTAGGGATGGGATTGTGTACTTTGAGTTTTAGGTGGCTGGTTTGATTCTGGCTCAAAGAACTATTGACTATTTAACCTACTGATTGTTCTTAAGATATGTTAAGGAACTGCTTGAAAGCTGTTTGAATATGCTAAAGAAATCGCTGTAGGAAGTATGTGAAAAAAAATGTTTACCAAGGGCAAGCTGTTAGTCGGTGGATCAACTTAGCTTTTTACAAATTGCATTCTGGAAAGTCACATTGTTAATTTTACTGCTATTACTAGTTTTAGTTGTCTAAAGCTATACTTAGCTATAATTCTCTTCTGTAACACAGCCTGTTTTTATGTTCTTCTTTGATGATTGAATCAACTGATTTTTCTTGTGAAACTTCCTTGTCTTGTCAATAAAAAGGCTGATTTTGAATCAGGGCTGCTCCCCAAATGGGCGGCTATCTCTCCAGGCCTCACTCATGTTACCTTGAGTGAATTCTTTCTTTCTCTTTTTTCCATCTTAATAACAGAGAGGGAAGTGTAACAACCTTATATAATTAATATTGAAAAAAATACTCTACTTAACAACAGCAGAATACCCATCCTTCTCAAGTGCACATGGAACATTTACCATGCTTGACCATAAGCAGTGAAATAAAACAAGTCTCAATAAATGAAG
>NW_007823713.1:0-830 GCF_000696425.1 Galeopterus variegatus
GATACAGTGAGGTCTCCTGTGTGACCTGGAACACACGAGAGGAGCTGCCCGTGTGCTGAGCCTTGGGGAATCCTGCTCTGTGCTCTGCGCTGTGAGGTTGAAGCCTGGCCTTGACCCTCTGCCCACTGCCTGGTTTGTGTCCCCAAATAACCATATGCTATGGACTGAACTGTGTCCCTGTAAATCACATGTTGAAACCCAAACTGCTAGTGTGGCAATACGTGGAGATGGGTGATATCAGGAGGTAATTAAGGTTAAATGAGGTCATAAGGGTGGGACTTGATCTAATAGGTTTTGTATCCTCTGAAAAAGAGAAATTTATTTTGACCCTCCCTCCATCACTAGCAAGCACTGCAGAAAATCCGAGGTAACATATGGTGAGAACATGGCTCTTCGTAATCCAGGAAGAGCATCCTTACCAGAAAGCAAACCCCATTAGACTTTGATCTTGGACTTTCCATACTCAGGAACAATAAAAAAATAGATTTCTACTGTTTAGGCCACCCAGTCTATGGTACTTAGAGTGGCAATGCAAGCAGACTAATTCACCTTCCCACCTTCTGAGCAGGAGCAGGCTCAGGAGGCCCCACTAGCTGCGTCCTCACTTTATTCTGTTAGGAAGAGAGCTTTCTGAACACCTGCAACTTGTCCTAAAGGGAACAGATGCAAGAAGTAGAGGAAAGTGTATTTTCCTAACAGGTCTCAGCAGCAACTGAGGTCAGATAAGAAGCAGGTAGGCAAACACTTGATTTTTTCAATCCCAAGTCAAAGAGACAACTGAATATTACATTCATAATATAGGGATTTCTCACATCTGCTGAGCTAACATA
>NW_007823714.1:0-830 GCF_000696425.1 Galeopterus variegatus
TTTCCTTTTTCAGAGAAACTAAGCAAGCAAGGCCAAATATGGGCATTCGATAGAGATGGATTCACGGAACTTCATTATGCTATTCTTTGTATTTTTCTCAGTATTTTCAATATTTCATAATCAAAATAATAATTACCTCTGCAAACGATAAAACGTCCTAGTGGTCAAGAGCCCCTTATCCAAGCACTGGGGCTAGACTGCCCGGGTTCTAGTCCCGTTTCCGCTGCTCACCAGCTATGGGACTCTGGTAAACTCCTGAACTTCTGTGAGCCTCAGATTCCTTATCTGTGAAATAGGGATAATAACAGTACTTTCCTTATAGTATTTTTGTGACGATTGCATGAGTTAAAATTTATGACGCTTACTCTAATGCTCGGCACATAGCAACACAGTGTGCATTAGATTTATTATTATTATTCCTCATCTTTGAAACTCATGTGTCATCTCTGTGAAACCTTCCCCACATCATCCCCATGTTTACTCCATGCACCAAGCCTGCGCCTGGGACTGTCAGGGACCATCCTGACTTGTCACCGTGCAGTTTGACTGCACAGCTTGTTTGTCTATCTGCCTTCCTGACTGCACGTGATTCCTGTCTATCTTTGTAGCCCACATGTCTGGCAATGGTAGGAACACAAGCGTTCCGGGTGACTAAAGGAACAAACGAATGCAGAGCAAGTGAATGGCCTTCTCTCCCCAGTCACCGGTGTGTCCTCTCCCCAGTCACCGGCGTGTCCTCTCTCCCCGGTCACCCCGGTGTGTCCTCTCGCCCCAGTCACCCGGTGTGTTCTCTCCCCAGTCACCCGGTGTGTTCTCTCCCCAATCACCCC
>NW_007823715.1:0-830 GCF_000696425.1 Galeopterus variegatus
GCTATCAGGGAATACTGCTTTTGAGAGGCTGCACAATACAGTGGAAATTAAGGTTCAGGGGAGCTAGATAGACTGTAGCCAAATCCCTTGGCAAGTTACTTAATATCTTCGAGTTTCTTTTTTTTAAATAATAGATAAGATAATTTATTAAGGGAAACAAATTTAAAAATATGTAAATGTGACATCAAAAACATTAATTATGTAGAAAATAAAAGTGGTGTTTGTGCACTTGATCAAAATTAAGTTATCAGCTTAAAATAGCTTGTTATTAATCTAACATGTTCTATGTAAGCCTTATGGTAATGCAAAGAAATTACTCTTAGTAGGTACACAAAAGATAAAAAAGAAAAGATTCAAAGCATGTTATTACAGAAAACCATCAACTCAAAAAAAAAAAAAAAAAAAAAAAAGCAAAGAGAGGAAGGAACAAAAAATTCTACAAAATGACCAGAAAACAATAAATAAAATGGCAGTATTAAGTCCTTACCTATCAATATTTACTCTGAACATAAATGGGTTAAATTCAGTATCTTTGAGTTTTAAGTTCATAATTTAGAAAATAAAAATAAAGATATCTCTCTTGCAGGATTTTTTTTTTTCCTTTTTGTCTTTTTTACTGACCGGTAATGGGATCGCAACCCTCAGTGTTGCGCCCACCGCGCTCAGCCAGTGAGCGGAACCGGTCTCCACATGGGATCCGAACCCTCGGCAGGGTTCGGATCTCCACCGGGCTGGCCCTCTTGCAGGATTTTTATGAAAGAAAGAGATGTATATTAAGCACTTAACACATAAGAGATCCAGTAAATGGAACTTTGGGGAATTTCATCTCG
>NW_007823716.1:0-830 GCF_000696425.1 Galeopterus variegatus
TGTGCACTAGGTGGGGCTGTTGAGCCTTGCAAAGGGGTCCCGCAGGGTGTGTAATAATTTTTTTCCCAAGACTCCGCCTACTTTTGCCGGACCCCTCCCCACTCTGTGCGCTCAGAACAGGGCTGAGGCGTGTCTTCTGCAAACCTCGTCTTTCAGCTGAGACATCAAAGCTGTGCCATGCCCCGCCCTGCCAAGGAAGAGTTTCAGGTGTCTAGTCTCTCCAACTGCAGGGTGTGAGCTCCTCGGGGGAGGGTCCCACAGCACACAGTTCCTCTTGAATCCCCCCAGCACAGGTCGACCCGGGTGCCCTCCGGGAGAGCTCTCCGGTAGCTTCAGTCTAGCTCCATAGTGCTCCGGGCTCCCCTCTCCCAACCAGAAATCAGTTAGGGGTTCTTCCAAACTGAGGCCCACAGAGATGGTATCTGCCTCCCGGAAACAGGGAGTTTACCTGGGGCCGAAGCCCAGGGTGTGGTGGAGAGACAATCTGGGCGGGTTCCTCTTCCCTGCCCTCCCAACGCTGGCTGGGGGCTCCCCACACTACCAGCCCCGTCACAGATCTGCAGGGGGAGTGGGATTGTAGGCCGGTCCACAGGCCCCGGGGGGCACCTCGTCGAGGTACGCAAGTGGCACGTCTCAGTGAGTAGCCATGCCAAGCAAAGATGGCTGGCCTGCCTGATCTGAGCCGGCCGTCTCCGCCCCCACCTGAGAAAATGGAGGCAGCGCAGTTGAGGGCGCGTAGCCTGGTGTGGTAGGCGGGAGCCAGGCGGGCGGAGACCAGTCGGGCTTCTGCCCCGCAAGTGGGGCTGGACTGGGGGTGACTCACAGAGCTC
>NW_007823717.1:0-830 GCF_000696425.1 Galeopterus variegatus
GATGTAACATATTAAAAATAGGGCTATAACGAACTAGTGATAAATGCTTTTGACTAATTTAGATAAATTTAATATTATAAAAAGCATTTATTTCAAAAGATATTCAGTTTGTAATTTTAAAATCAAGATGTCTAAACACCATATAATTTAGAAAAACATAATCAAAGCCCAAAGGGGAAACTCAAAAAGTTGAATTGTAAAATGACACAACCCCTTTGGAAATCAGTTTTGGCAGTTCCTTAAAAAGTTAAACATAGAGTTACCATATGACCAGCAATTCCATTCCTAGGTATTACCTAAGTGAATTGAAAACATGTCAACAGAATAACTTGAACATGAATATTCATAGCAGTATTACTCATACTAGCCAAAAAAGTAGAAACAACCCAAATGTCCATCAACTGATGAATGGATAAACAAAATATAATATATGCATACAATGGAATATTTGGCCATAAAAAGGAACAAAATCCTGACATATTCTACAACACAGATGAACCTTAAAAACATTACGCTAAATGAAAAAAAGCAAGACACAAAAGACCACATATTGTATGATTCCATTTATATGAAATACCCAAAACAGGCAAATCCATAGAGATAGAAAGTAGATTAGTTATGGGTGGAGAGAGACGGAAATTGGAAGTGAACACTTAATGCGTACAGGATTTCTCTTGGGGGCAATGAAAATGTTCTAAAACTAGCATGATGATTGCACAACTCTGTGAAGATACTAAAAACCACTGAATTGTATGCTTTAAGAGGGTGAATTTTAGGGCCGGCCCGGTGGCGCACTGGATAAGTGCGCCGCTTGGGAAGCGCAGCGGCGC
>NW_007823717.1:6123-6876 GCF_000696425.1 Galeopterus variegatus
CAATCATCATCATTATTTAATTTTAGAACATTTTCATCACCACAGAAAGAAATCCTCTATCTATTAGCTGTTACTCACCATTCCCCTTTTCCCCCATCCCCTGGAAACCACTAATCTACTCTTTGTACACATTTGCCTATTCTGGACATTTCATATAAATGGAATCATATAATATGTAGCCTTTTGTGTCTGGCTTTTTTTACTTAGCAGTATGTTTTCAAAGTTCAGCCATGTTGTAATGTATCAATACTTCACTCCTTTTTACAGCTAAGTAGATATTTATTCCATTGTATGGCTATATCACGTTTGTTTATTCATTCATAAGTTGATGGACATTTGGGTTTTTTCTACTTTCGGGCTGTTTTGAATAATGCTGCAGTGAATATTGTGTTCAAGTTAATGTGTTAATGTTTTCAGTTCTTTTGGTTATACGCCCAGGAGTAGAATTGCTGGGTCAATTTGGTAACTCTACATTTAACTTTTCAAGGAACTCCGAACTGTTTTTCAAAGCAGCTGTACCATTTTACGTTTCCACCAGCAATACATGAGGGTTCTTATTTCTCACATTTTCCCATGTGTTATGAGGGTTCTTATTTCTCACATTCTCCCATGTGTTACTGTCACTTCTGCTGCCCTCTCACTCTTCTGCCAAGTCTACCATAAATAAGTCATGAGAGGAATGTGTTTGTACGTATGAATGTGTGTGTGTCCTGACTACATCTCAAAGTGACAAAGTCACAAAAAGCCTTTGGG
>NW_007823718.1:0-830 GCF_000696425.1 Galeopterus variegatus
TCGGAGCCCTTTTCATAGAATAGTTGGCTATAAAAACAAGGGTTGATTTCTGGGTTCTCTACTCTGTTCCATTGGCCTTCTTTTCTATTTTCATTCCACTACCACACTGTTTTGGTTACTACAGCATTGTAATTTCATTTGAATTCAGGAAGTGTAATGCTTCCAGCATTTTTTTGTTTGTTTGTTTTTGTGTTTTTTTGGTTTTTTGCCCAGGATAGCTTTGCCTGTCTGGGGTGTTTGGTTGTTCCATTTGAATGTTAGGATTGCTTTTTCTACTTCTGTGAAGAATGTCACCGGTGTTTTTATCGGGATCACTTTGAATCTGTAGATGGCTGTATGCAGTATGGATATTTTCACAATGATTCTTCCAATACATGACCAAGGAATGTCTTTCCATCTTTTGATGTCCTCTTTAATTTCTTTCAGCAGAGTTTTGTGGTTCTCATTGTAGAGATCATTCACCTCCTTGGTTAAATTTGCTCCTAGGCATTTTTGTGTGTGTGTGAGTGACTTTTTTTTTGCTTTCTTGATTTCTTTTTTCTTTTTTTTTTTTTTTTGCTAGTTTGTTGTTAGAGTATAAAGATGCTCCCGATATTTTGTATATTGGTTTTGTATCCTGCAGTTTTACTAAATCTGTTGATGAGTTCTAAGAGATTTTGGTAGAGTATCTCATGTTTTCTATATATAGAATCACATCAGGTGCAAACAGGGACAATTTCAATTCATCTTTTCCTACTTGGATTTCCTTTATTTCTTTCTCTTGTTTAACTGCCCTGGCAAGTACTTCCAATAGGATATTAAATAGGAGTGGTGAGAGCAGGCATACTTGT
>NW_007823719.1:0-830 GCF_000696425.1 Galeopterus variegatus
AAGAGGGCTGGGGTGGGGGTGTCGGCTGCTGTTGGGATGGAGAAAAGGGCTGGGGACAGCACTGACGTCCACAGGAGAGGGCTGGGGTGGGGGTGGCGGTGGTGGGCAGAGCCTCTGGCAGGAGAGATGCAGGTCAGTGCAGTGGGCTCTGCTGCTGACCCCGCAGGGCTCTGTGCTGTGGCACTGCCCCTGGACACTGGACCCTGTGCCTGAAAAACAGGTGAAAAGTCTTGTGCAGATGGAATCGCAGGCCCCAGGTGAACTATGGAGCAGATGGCATGGTCCCCTCGATGGTCACACCTAGAAAGGGTGTAATTAGGAGACAAAGCACCCTGGCTCCTTAGACTCCTTTCTCTTGCCAAGTGATACGTCTCGCCCTTTAAGAATGATTTTCCTCCCATGGAGGCTGTGTTTGTCTGAGACTTCCCTGATGGTTCCCAGCTTAACTTTAAGGCAGAAGATTGTACCAACCCTCGTGTGACCACAACCACCCACGTGTGACCACGACCACCCACCATAAGCATGGTGCCCTTCTGGTGAAAGGACTCAAGCTTTGCAAAGCACTTTTCTTTATCCAAGCCCTACAGATGCACGGACAACCCCTCTCTCTCCCTCTTCCTTCCTTCTGCAGATTTCTATCGTGCACCTACTGTGTGCACGTGGGCATCACAGAGCGAAGAGACCCAGCTCCTGGTGCCGGGTGGCCGCCCGCTCCCACCAGCTCTGCCTTAGTTGCGCGTGTGCATTCTCAGCTGAAGGGAGTGACTGTCCAGTGCTTAGACGTGATGAGGCGGAGGTTCCCCTTTCCTTTCCCCTGCCCCGAAATGTCG
>NW_007823720.1:0-830 GCF_000696425.1 Galeopterus variegatus
CCAACTGTAGGCTACGTGAAGTAAAACAAAGCAAAACAAACCAGAGAAAAGCACCACATTAATCTTCAAGTCCTGAGGTCACTAACCAGTCTGCATTCTTCAACCATGCAAAATGTTCTTGGGTTGTTTTATATATAATGTTCAGGATTAGTTGTGTTCAGTGAGAAAATAAGGACAAGTATATCTACTTTATTTTCCCACCAGCAGAAGTCCAAGATATATTTTCAAATAAAAAATAATATTAAAAAACAACATCTATGAGGGTACTTTAAAAAGTTCATGGAATTATTCATATTACCTTTTAATTATATTTTTCAATGAAGTTTTTGAAACACCCTCATATGTCGTGAGGCTATTTTGTGTAGACAAGAAAATATATACTATATATGGGGTATATTTTAGACACATTGTATAAATATGTAAGTATATACTGTATTAGTTAAACATATAAATATCTGATTATTATGTAATTGCTCTCTTGAGGTAGAGAAGAGGTAAAGTTGGGGCATAGTTTTATTTTTTACTTTGCTATTCTGTATTGTTGATATTTTTCCTACAAGCTCCCTTTCTTTCCTTCTGTTCTTTTTTTTTTCCAAATTGATTAAATGTTAGTTGGACCATTTTATACCAAATGAAACTTAATGCCTTGTCTACAAAACCTAAAAGTTAACATTCATGGATATGCGAGTCTGACTGTCTTCTTCCTCTGCAGAAACACACCTTTCAAACAGCCTTCTACAGTCCTCTCTATAGACCCGTTCTCGTGGACTGAAGAGCTTCAGTTTTGTCTGAATCTTTCAAGCTCTTCAATCACAGCACCCAGTTTCTCA
>NW_007823721.1:0-830 GCF_000696425.1 Galeopterus variegatus
ACTAACTCTGTCTAGTTTTGCCAAAGAAAGTTACACAGGAAAGAGAACATTAAGATGGACCTCAGAGACGAGGTGGTGGGTGGTGGGGTATGGTGTTCTAAATAACAAGAAACAGTTTGATATGAGGAGGTTTTTTGAGTACTAATTGTTTTATCTCTTGCAAAATGCTCCCATTCGATATTCCTGAATCACCATCATGATTTTGAATCCCTTTTAGCAATTCAGTTTTTAATTAACTTTTTAAGAGTCTTAACTTACATACATCTACATAGCAAAATGGTCCTGAGCCAAGATTTTTTCTTCTAAAAGATTATGGTCGTATCATTTCTTTAAGCAATTATTTCATCAAATGACTCAAATATGAAAGAATATGACAAAAACAAAATAGTTGCCTAACATTTCAGCACAGGCTCTTATACTGAATAGAATGGATAAAGGGAATTGTTATTATTATGATTTTTTGCCATTCCAGGTAGAAGAATGATTTTTTTTTCAAATAATTTTAAAAAATTAAATGGTTTTATCTTCATGATTGATCATCATATCCGACCAATTATATTTATTGCTGAAGAATATACATCCCATTGATCTAAAGAGAATATTATTAACAAAGAAATTAGAATCTCTTTATTTCACATTTATCATACAAATGGAAATTTTACATAAGGATTCAAGAATAGAGAATTTTAGCATTACCTCTTTCCCCCTTTACCCTTGCAGGCACTTAGTAAATTGCATAGGAAACTTCTCTGATTGAATATTGGAGGTCGTCTTTTGGTAAGCGTGGCACACAATGATTCTAGGCATTATGAATTCTAAGATGTAAATTA
>NW_007823722.1:0-830 GCF_000696425.1 Galeopterus variegatus
CAAATATTTTCTCCCACTCTGTTTGTTGTCTTTTAACTCTGTTAATTGTTTCTTTTGTTGTACAGACGGTTTTTAGTTTGATATAATCCCATTTGTTTATTTTTCCTTTGGTTGCCCATGCTTTGGGGGTCATATTCATGAAGTCTGTGCCCAGTACTACTTCCTGAAGTGTTTCTCCTATGTTTTCCTTAAGAAGTTTTATTGTTTCAGGGTGTGTATTTAATTCATTAATCCATTTTGAGTTGATTTTAGTAAATGGTGAGAGGTGTGGGTCTAATTTCATTCTCCTGCATATGGATATCCAGTTATCCCAGCACTATTTGCTGAAGAGACACTCTCTTCCCCAGTGTATAGGCTTGGTGCCTTTGTCAAAGATCAGATGGCTGTAGGTGTGTGGGTTGATTTCTGGATTCTCTATTCTATTCCACTGATCAATGTGTCTGCTTTTATGTTAGTACCATGCTGTTTTGGTTATTATAGCTTTGTATTATAGTTTAAGGAAAGATAGTGTTATGCCTCCAGCTTTATTTTATTTGCTCAGAATTTCTTTGGCTATGTATGGTCTTTTGTTATTCCATATAAATGTCTGTATAGCTTTTTTCCATTTCTGAGAAAAGTGTCATTGGAATTTTGATGGGGATTGCATTAAATTTGTATATCATTTTGGGTAGTATGGACATTTTCACAATTCTGATTCTTACAAACCAAGATCATGGGATATCTTTCCGTCTTCTTGTGTTCTCTTTAATTACTCTCAGCAGTGGTTTGGAGTTCTCATTATAGAGATTTTTCACACCCTTGGTTAACTCTATTCCTAAGTATTTTATTTT
>NW_007823723.1:0-830 GCF_000696425.1 Galeopterus variegatus
TGTGTGAGGCAGCTCAGATTTCCAGTGGAAGTTCAGGAAAAAGAATCACTAATAAAAGTGTGTTTGATTTGAGGTGATTAGTGATACTTCTCATCTCACTCTGGATAATCGCAGTGACCTTCCGGTAGACCATGAATGTACCTATTATATTCATGGTTTACTGTCTTCCTCTGTAAGAATATAGGCTCCTCGAGGGCAGAGATGTTCTTCTGTTTTGTATATTGATGAATCTCAAGAGCCTCAAGCATATGGTGCATAGTAGAGGATCAACAAATACTTACTGAATGAAAAAATAAATATGTCAGATGAAAAACAATTTATCTTAGAAGGGAATTTCTCCCCTGCAGCCACAAGAGGGAACCCAAGATACATGTTAAATTCTTGACGCCTGCAGTAGGTGGTCTGGCCTGATCCTGGAGGACCAGGGTCCAGTGACTTTCACCACATCGTTTCTCCTCTGTGAGCCTCTAATTCCTCTTCTGTACCACCGAGATGAAAATGCCTGAAATGGGCTTCTGAGAGAAGCAAAGAGGACAACGCCTGCACATTCATTTGTGAATGTGTATGTGGAATCTAAACAAAATCAAATAAATAGAAGCAGAGAGTAAAAGGGTAGTTATCAGGAGTAGGGAGGAGAAAATGAGGAGAAGCAGGTCTGATATGGATTATGTCCCCCATATTTTATCTATTAGTGGCTTGATCCCCACTGTGATTGTTAAGAGAGTGGGAAATCCTATTACTGTAATTGCAAGGTGGGGCCTTGAAGAGGTGATTAGATTGTAGGACCATGCCCAGTGGATGGATCAGAAATGGTGGTCATAGGCATGGTT
>NW_007823724.1:0-830 GCF_000696425.1 Galeopterus variegatus
GCGACACTAAGGGTTGCGATCCGTTGCCGGACACGGAAAAAGACAAAAAAAAAAAAAAAAATTCCCTGACCTATGTTGTCTGATTGTACATCGTAAGACCCCAATCCAGAAAGAGTCCTGCCCGCTACCCTAGAGGAATGAATGCTACACAGAGAAGCCAAGAAGAATCTGAACAGACAGGCCCTGCTGGGTTTCCCCATTCACTGTGTTAGCATTAGATCACACTTTTCTTGTCTTTTCACATTTCTACATGGCTGTGCCTACTTCCTAGAACCTAAGTATAAATATCGACAGTGTTCGTTATATCTTTGGGTTTACATTCTGAAGGCTCCCATGTTACATAAAACTACGATCAAATGAAATTTATTATTTCTTTTGTTCATATTAATCTGTGTTTATCACGTGATTTTTTTTTAGAGAATCTTCGGGGTTTTGAAGGGGATGTCTTTCCTTGGCCCCTATACTTACTTCCTAGAGTTGTTGTGAAGACTAAATGAGTTAACAAGTATTAGGTGTTTATAATTGAGTATGGGATATAGTAAGCGCTTAGAACATATAAGATGTTATCTGAATGTGATAATTACCTTCTGTAATGAGTGAGCTAGACCTGGTGAGACATGAGCAAAATCAACTTCAGTTTTTGTCACTGTTGTTCTGGAAAATCCACTCTGTGAATTCATTCTTCCCCTCCATGAATAAAATTTCAAGCAACTCCCATAGCTTCTTCAATATCTGTTGGGTAAGGAAAAGACCAGAATTTTAGACTCACACCAATTTTAAATTTCTACCCTTCCCCACCTTGGACCTTGGAGAGCTACAATTTATAAATA
>NW_007823725.1:0-830 GCF_000696425.1 Galeopterus variegatus
ATTTTAAAAAAAAAAAAAAAAAAAAAAAAAATTAATAGAAAACTCATGTGTTTCATTAGTTTTTATTTTTCCCTACTAATTTCCATATTTCTCAAAGACAGTTACCCACAGGTTACCCACAGGTTAATGTCAAGCTCCAAAATGGAGATCAAAATACTTATTTTATAATTTTAATGAAATATGTAAGTGCCTTGATGCCATCTAGTCTTACGCTTGTTTTCAATTTTTTTTCAGGTTATGGGTGGTGCCTCTTAAAAGTTTGTACTTTCAAATTTATTCTGTATCTCACTTTTTAATGACTTCGCTAACATTTTTCAGAAAAAGGCTATTATTCCTTGTAGGTTTTCATTTATCGATATAAACTGTTACCCCCCAAAAAGAGCTCACACTGTACTTTTGTTGTTTGGGCTAAACTTGGTGTGAACAAGTTAAAAAAAAAAAAGGAGTCCAGATATTATGCAGCAATTAAAAGAATGAGTTAGATCTATATCTGATCTGGAAGGTTGTATATGCTGTACTATTAAGTGCAAAAAGGAAGTTACAGCATGATGTGTCATAATGACAATAATACTTATAATATTAAGAAAAGACCCTCTTCCAAATGAGCATATACTTTAATGTGAGCAGGAAGAAGGATGCAGACTGTTAACTTTCATTAGCTTGATTGTTGCTGACAGGGAGGAGAGCTGAGGTTAAAAGTGAGGGCAGACAAGTGATGTTAAAATATTAATTTTTTCTCTGTATACTTTGTATTATTTTAAACAACTTTTTAAAAAAGAATTCATAAATAAAATTTAAAAATGTAATCTGGATAACAGAGTTTAAAATGA
>NW_007823726.1:0-830 GCF_000696425.1 Galeopterus variegatus
CTTCCTTACTTCCATCTCCATTGAGCACCTACTGTGTGTCAGGAACTCTTTTGGCCCTGAGATTCAGCAGTGACCAGGCATGACTGATGACCTCTGGGGGGAAGAATCAGAGGGAGAGGGCAGGTCTGGGTTGCTGAGTGTCCTGCAGGAAGGTGAGGCTGGGAAGGGTTATTGGGGGGTAACTGGAGAGTGGGGAGAGGGGATCAATACTAGTTTATATGGGTGGTCAGGGATAGCCTCTCTGATAAGGTGACATTTAAACAGAGATGTGAGGGAAGTGAGGAGGCCAGTCAACAGGCTTCACGGTCATGTGGCCTGTGTAGTCACACAGGGCCCTGTGCTTAGAAGGGTCCCCACTTGGTTTTATGCTCTGTTGTTGCTATCTTGAAATTCTTAATTTTCGAACCAGGGCCTGAAATTTCATTTTGTACAGGGCCCCACAAATTATGGAGCCAGTCCTGTCTGGGACAAAGTGATTTCTGGGCAGAAGGAAAATTGAGTGCAAAGGTTATGAGCTGGGCAGGTGTTGGCATCTATGAGTCTGGAGTAGGACAGGAGGCCACCTCCAGCTTTTTCTTTATTTCTGCCCTTTGCCTTCACCACTCCTCCCTGCTGTCCACTGTGGGTCTGGCTCCTCCAGCGCTGACGCAGGGGGTGGGTAGGGAGAGGTTCCAGTCAGAAGTGTCTGACCCAGCTGGTGTGCTCTTGAGCAAGTGTTGATGCTCTCTGGGCTTGGCAGGGGTTTATTTATTTATTTATTTTTTCTTTGCCTTTTTTCGTGACCGGCAACGGGATCGCAACCCTCGGTGTTGCTCCCGCACCTCGCTCAG
>NW_007823727.1:0-830 GCF_000696425.1 Galeopterus variegatus
AATAGTCTGACAGAAAATAGGTTTGTTGATGCAGGCAGGAACCCAAAGGGTGGTCAGTGTGTTCTCATCAGAAAGGGCTGCCCTTATATGGGATGCAAGCTGGGCTTAGGATGAGGGGCTCCTGTAACCCCAGATTGGGACTTACTCCATGGCATGAAGAGCTGTTGGTTTATGAGCCCAGAGGCAGAGGTGGTGGTTGGGGACACTCCATTTCAGGCTGACATCTGATCCTATTCCCAGCTAGATCAATATCACTGCATTGAATAGCTGGCAACCCATATCTTACCTACTTGTGATGATTAGTTTTGTGTCAATTTGACTGAGCTACAGGGTGCCCAGATATTTGGTCAAACATTATTCTGGGTTTTTCAGTGAGGGTGTTTCTGGATGAGATTAACATTTAAATTGGTAGACTGAGTAAAGCAGACTGTCCTCCTTAATGTGGGTGTGCCTCATCCACTCAGCTGAAGGCCTGTATAGAACAAAAAGACTGACTTTCCCCCAAGTAATGGGGAACTCTGCAGCAGACTGCCTAAGGACTTCATGTACACCACTGGCTCTTCTGGGTCTTGAGCCTGCTGGTCCACACTGCAGATTTGGACTTCCCAGTCTCCATAATTATGTGAGCCAATTCCTTATAGTAAATCCCTTTCACATACACACATTGATGGACATTTGGATTGTTTTCGCCTATTGGCTATAGTGAATAATGCTGCTATGAACATTAGTGTTCAAATATCTGTTTGAATCCCTGCTTTCAGTTCTTTGCGGTAGGTACCCACAAGTGGAATCGACGAGTCACATGGTAATTCTGTGTTTAATATTTTTGG
>NW_007823728.1:0-830 GCF_000696425.1 Galeopterus variegatus
AAAAAAACCCAAATGCTTCTATCTTTGTTCATGAAAGTATAGTTTACCAAAGTACTGTAAGTTATAGATAGCTTAAGAGAGAAGGCTTCTGTAAATCTGGAAAACAAAACATTTAAATAAAGAACCAATAATGTTTTAAGTAAAAGTCATGAAAGCATTACCTTTATTAGTTAACTTCATATAATCAATTTTTGCTTTTCTCTTTCTTGATCAAAAGTTTTATAAATGATCAGATTTCTCATTAGAATTCCAAAAATCTTTTATTTTGTTTATTGATCTTAAAATGATTTGCAACCTGTGTTTAAGTATACTTGTTATAATCTTTTCCATGAATCTGATTGCAGATGCCTTTAGAGAAAAATCAAAACTTCTTGCAGTTATACAAAGAGCAGGTCAATACTTCAAGAAAATCTTGTGTTCCAACATGGGGAGGTGGGGGTATTTCTGTATCAGTGTCTTTTTAATATCAAAACTCAATCTTTAGAAAGACTTAGGAATAATTCCCTTGTAATTATAGCAAACTTAATCACTCACAAAATTCTTTCATAAATTCACCCACACAAACCATTATTATGACTTACTCAGACATTTCTGGGACATGCTTTAGACTTTCTTCTTTGTCCAGTATTTCCTCTTTCCTGAATAACCAGTCATTTTATTTTAGGATAAAAGTTCACTACACAAGACACTTTATCATATAAAAGTATTTTCTTCTTTTTAACCTTCTTAACCAAAACTACATCTTCATTTCCATGGCTTTCTTCACGTCTCTCTTTTTCTCCTACTTTCTGTCTTCTTTCCATTTCCTTTCTAAATTTATTTTGGTTTTT
>NW_007823729.1:0-830 GCF_000696425.1 Galeopterus variegatus
CCTTGATGAATATAGATGCAAAAATCCTCAATAAAATGCTAGCTAACAGAATACAGCAACATATACACAAAATTATACACCATAATCAAGTGGGATTGATCCCAGGGATGCAAGTTTGGTTCAACCTAGGCAAATTGATAAATGTGATACGCCACATCAATAAAAGCAAAGACAAAAACCATATTACCATCTGTATAGATGCTGAAAAAGCATTTGACAAATTTAAAATTCATTCATGATAAAGACTCTCTACAACTTAAGAATAGATGGAAAGTATCTCAACACAATTAAAGCCATACATGATATGCCAACTACCAATATCATACTGAACTAGGAAAAGCTGAAAGCTTTTCTCCTAAGAACAGGAACTAGACAAGGATGCCCACTCTCACCACTCCTATTCATCATAGAGTTGGAAGAATTAGCCAGAGCGATCAGAGAGGGAAGGAAACAAAGGGCATCCAGCTTGGAAAAGATGAAGTCAAATGGTCCCTGTTTGCAGATTATATGATCCTATATATTGAATAGACTAAAGCCTCTACAAAAAACTCTTAGAGTTGATAAATGATTTCAGCAAAGTTGCAGGATTCAAAATAAACACACAAAAATCAGTAGCATTTCTATACTCCAACAGTGAACATGTAGAAAAAAAAATTATAAAGCTAGCCCATTTACAATATCCACCAAAAAAATAAAATACTTAGGAATGAAGTTAACCAAGGATATGAAAAATCTCTATGAAGAGAACTACAAACCACTGTTGAAATTGAAGAGGACACAAGAAGATGGAAAGATATCCCATGCTCTTGGATTGGAAGAATTAATATTGT
>NW_007823730.1:0-830 GCF_000696425.1 Galeopterus variegatus
AGCCAATACATGCTATTTTAGTATAGCTAACTGTTGGTTAGGTTTTCTTACACTTGCAACTAAGCCACCATCCCATGGGCCTCCAGAAGTCTATTTTTCTACCAGAATCTTTTTTTTTTCACATAGCAAGTGATTTCTGCCAATCTCTGAGGAACGTACACCGGACACTCATCTCTTCTGCTGATGAACTTTGTATTGGCCCATAGTTGTTTCAGAATTGTGTGTATCAGCTCTCAGCTGCTCTGAATTAAATGTCTACCCCCAGTTGTCTGGCTGTCCTCATAACTCTGTGCCATATGTGTGCACAAGTCCATCCCTTAATTCCCCAAAAAGAAAAATTAGACAAGGAAATTGTAGTAGTTGAGGTTATATTTCCCAAGATCTGCCATAGAAGAGTCAATTCAAAGACCACATTTGGGCAGTATGTTAGGGTAGGTCAGATTTCAGACTAGCATTTTGTACTCTGCTTCATTGAATAAAATTACAAAATTAGTACCAGATCACTTTGTGCCCTATTAGCACAACTTCAGGATTTTTATAAAAAATCATTAATTGATACTTCACTAATAGGGAACCAACCAGTTACACAAAAAGGAGATATGCTTAATTAATCATCTATCTGTCTGTCTATCCGTCCATCTGTCATCTATCTCTCTTTCTATCTAATGTGTGTGTTAGTAATAGGAAGAAATGCTGGAGAGAAAGACTATCGGTTGCCTATCCAAAAACCATTCCCACCTTTTGATATCGGAGACTCCCGACATCCACCCCCACACACACCCCACACACAAAAACACAGTTAAAAAAATACGAGGTCCTAAATTTCCCCG
>NW_007823731.1:0-830 GCF_000696425.1 Galeopterus variegatus
GGAATTCGGGTTTGCAAGTTCTACGTGGAAGCCCATTGGAGCCAATGGGGGAAACGGCTTGTGAGAGTTCTCTTTCAAAATCTCTGTCCAAAAGGGTCAGTTAAACTTCCGAGGTTAGAATCCAGCATAACGCACTGAACCGAAGGTATGCTAGTTAGAAGAGACGTAGAGCTGAGGGGAGTTTGTTTTCAGAAATTAGACGCGAAATCACATGGTAAATGGCTGTCAAACAGACAAGAAAGTTGTGTTGAATATCTCTGCCAAAAACTCTCAATGGAGTTTGAGATTTCAGAAGCCAGTTTAACTCTGATGCAGGAGGCAGCAGAATGTGGTTCTCACATCTAGCCTGTAGGAATTCGGGTTTGCAAGTTCTATGTGGAAGCCCATTGGAGCCTGTGGGGGAAACGGCTTGTGAGACTTCTCTTTCAAAATCTCTCTCAAGATTCACGAGGGGTCCAAGATGGCGACAGGTCTGGAGCGGCCTTGCCAGGAGAAAGTGAGATCCTGAGAGCTGTGCGCTGTGATACCAGAGTATTAATTGCACTTCCAAGAGCAACAAATGGCAAATAATTCTTTCAACAACGATCCTGCATCCACAAACAAGCGGCAGCATGTTCGTGGTTTTGGGGCCGACACAGAGGAGGACTCCTGAGAGCACCCAAACCCGGCTGCGGGAACGGGCGAGTGGCCCAGTCAACAAAGACCAGGAAAACCAGCGGAACCGGCGCAGAAACAGAGTGAGGCATGCCAGACCTGCCCAACGCTACGAGCTCTGTGAGTCACCCCCAGCCCAGCCCCACTTACGGGGCGAAGCCCGGCTGCTCCCCGCC
>NW_007823732.1:0-830 GCF_000696425.1 Galeopterus variegatus
CAATCTAAAATGGCTACATACTGTGTCATTCCAACTAGATGACATTCTGGAAAAGGCAAAATGATGCAGACAGTAAAAAGATCAGTGGTTGTCAGAGGTTGGGGGGAGGGAGGGATGAACAAGAAGACCACGAGAATTTTTAGGACACTGAAAATACTTTGTATAATACTATAATAGTGAGTACATGTCCAAACCCATAGAACGTGCAACACCAAGAGCAAACCTTAATGTAAACTATGGATTTTGAGTGATAATGATGTGTCAACGTAGGTTCATGGATTGTAACAAATGTGCCACTCTGGTGGGGGACACTGATAATGGGGGAGGCTGTGCTAGGGTGGGGGAAAGGGGTATGTGGGAAATCTCTGTACCTTCTTCTTGATTTTGCTGTGAACCTAAAACTGTTCTAAATAAATAGTCTTTTTAAAAAAATGAATAGGTAAACAGCATATCAAAAAGCTACTGATTTTCAGAGGATGAGGACTCAAAATTCAGTGCACACTGGCCAGTTTGCCATCTTACTTCTGTAACTCTGCCTAATTCACTTCACCACTTCCTTCCTAAAATATGTGCACTAGTATCCAATTCCCCTAAGGCCTGTCCCTGCTAGTGAATGTACTTCCTGTTCTGATTTGCATCCTGGGATTTCACAGCCACTGGGGAAAATTTTCCCCATTAAATGGTGTGTACAAGTAGAATTCACTGAGGAGACATGGCCAGTGAGATTATCCCTTCAGTTGAACAGAAGCTTCTGAAAAGGTAGTACTCACAGTGAAATATAAACATCTGGATATCTATTTTAAAATGGGAGGTGAGCTCCTATTTTAATA
>NW_007823733.1:0-830 GCF_000696425.1 Galeopterus variegatus
ATTTGGGTCGTGGCTGGAGGAATGAGCTCACGGGGAAGGGTAGGCAGGAATGTGGCGGGAGATAACTGGGTCCCAACTGGGAAGGACCTTGATGCCCTGTAAAGGAAGAGTATGGAGTTTTTCCGTGGGTAGTGGGGAGATACAACAGCTTTATAGAGAGGGGGTAATTTAATTAACTATCCCTTTCTCTTCTACAGATGGTCCTCCTTGGGTTCAGCTTTCAGTTCATTTGGAGGAGTGTGTACTGAAGCGCCCCTTTGTGCTCAGTAGTAGGGTGGACACTGCTAGCCATGCTAAATAAAGTTTTATATGGCTTTGGTGTTCGCCTTTTTGTTTACGTCATCAATTGGGAGATGTGAATATGTGTAGAGGTGACTTAGAAACTTTGGCTAGGAGTCCAGAGAGCTGAATTCAGATTTGATGACTATGACCCATTTCTCAAATCACATGAGGCAAGCCACTTTTCTCTGGACTTCGGTTTTCTAGAGGGGACCTAGATGATATCTCAGATTTTTTCTACCTTCGAATGTTTGTGGAGATATGTCTAGTGATGGTAGAGGATTTGGGAAGGATGGCATTGAATGATGAACAAACTCCAAGTGGAAAGACAGTTCACTGTGTTCTGAAATAGAAAAGAAAAAAAGGATTGAGAGAAATGTCAAAAGAACAATATACAGGACTTGATTTCTTGAATCTAGGTGATTAATAATTTGGACCTGTTTCTAAAAAGTGAATCTAAGTGCTATTGACAAAAATGGGAATTCTGTTAAATTTCAGCATACAATAGTGTATTGGGAGTAAGGTGATTCAGATTGTGGCTTTGGGGTTGC
>NW_007823734.1:0-830 GCF_000696425.1 Galeopterus variegatus
TTCTCAGAAATGGAAAAAACTATCCAGACATTTATATGGAATAACAAAAGACTACACATAGGAAAAGCAATTCTGAGCAAAAAACATAAAGCTGGAGGCATAACACTACCTAACTTTAAACTATACTACAAAGTTATAATAACCAAAACAGCATGGTACTGGCATAAAAACAGGCACACTGATCAATGAAATAGAATAGAGAATCCAGAAATCAACTGACACACCTACAGCCATCTGACCTTTGACAAAGACACCAAGCCTATACACTGGGGAAGCGACTGCCTCTTCAGCAAATGGTGCTGGGATAACTGGATATCAATATGCAGAAGAATGAAACTAGTACCATACCTCTCAACACATACTAAAATGAACTGAAAAGGGATTTAAGAATTAAATATACACCCGGAAACAATAAAACTACTTAAAGAAAATATAGGAGAAACACTTCAGGAAGTAGGACTGGGCACAGACTTCATGAATATGACCCCAAAGCACGGGCATCCAAAGGAAACATAAACAAATGTGATTATATCAAACTATAAAGCTTCTGCACAGCAAAAGAAACAATTAATAGAGTTAAAAGACAACCAACACAGTGGGGGAAAATATTTGCAAAATATACATCTGACAATGGATTAATATCAAAAATATACAAGGAACCGAAACAACTTTACATCAAAAAAAACAAGTAACCCAATTAAAAATGGGCTAAATAGCTAAATAGGTATTTTTCAAAGGAAGATATACGAATGGCCAACAGACATATGAGAAAATGTTCAACATCACTCAGCATTTGGGAAATGCAAATCAAAACCACACTGAGATACCAT
>NW_007823735.1:0-830 GCF_000696425.1 Galeopterus variegatus
GCTGGTGACCAGGGCATCCTCTCACCTCTGGGTTTTTATTCCTTCAGAAAGCTGCGTTCCCCAGGGAGATTAGGGTAAGTGACTCTTTGGGAGGATGTTGGAAAATGCTGGGTTCATGGAATTCAAGTGTCTGTCTGCTCTGTCCCCCTCCCATCCCACACAGGCAGGAGAGACCCTGCCTGGCTGTCACCTCAGGAATCTGACCTGAGTGTGACTCCGGGGACATGTGGAGATTCCTTTCCTTTACATGCGTGCCGAAACCCAGGAAGGAGTTTACCCTGCACCAGGGGACTCTTTCCTCGGACCTCCTCGGACTCCTCTGTGGCCCCCCAGGATTGACGGTCTGCCCCCGTCTATTTTCTCAGGCTCTGACTTCCTTCACCCACCACCGGCTCATCCGTTAGGTAAGCCCCCTTTTCCTTTTGTCAGGCTTGTAGATTATTTAGACCTTCACCGTAATCATATTCCCCCGGGCCCCAGAGGCTAAGCCCCCATTCCTCTCTCTTTCTGTCACTCTTTTTAACCTTCCTCCTACCGGGTCCAGGACCCCCGCAATCCAGTAAACCCGAGCACACTAGGTCCCTCCGGCTTCCGGCACAGTTGCCTCTGGGAAGCGAGGGTCTAGGTGATGACCTACACCCCCTTCCTTCCTGGGTCCTCAAGGATGAACCCATCTCCTGGGAATGGCACGACTCATTGGGGATGCCCTCTGAGCTCTGTCCCTCTCATCCGGCCGGAGGGCTCATACTAATCCTCCTCCTTTTAAACCTTCTCTCTCTCTCTCTCTCTCTAATCCTCTTCAGAATGGGAGCTTCCGCCTCCTCCCTCCA
>NW_007823736.1:0-830 GCF_000696425.1 Galeopterus variegatus
TGGGGAAGGACGGACGTCCTATTTATTTTCAAGTAAAGCTGGAAGAAGAATCAGACTGGAGAGAGACAGGAGCTGGGCTTCTCACAGCCCAGACGGGAGTCACAAATATGGAAACAGAGGAAATGGATGGAACGTGCGGATGGAACTGGAGGTGTGGCGTGAACTCCCGGTTTTTAATATGGATGTACAGAGAGAGAATTCTAGAAGTTACTGTAGGTGTGCCTAATTATCTGTGTAAATTTCCCGATTTTGTCCCACGCGGCACTTGTGCAGGATGTCCTGGTTGGTGGTGAATAGAGAGCTTGTCACAGAAGCTGGTGGGGGCAACATGTCTGCAGCTCAGGCTCAAGGGAGTCAAAAAGTTTCCTTGTACTATCCTTGCAGCTTTTCTTTCAGTCTGCAATTATTTTTTAAGAATTTATATTGATGTGGAAACATTCCATGAAAAGATTAGGGTTAGACTTCTTCTGGGAATTGTTTAAGTAATCCCAGCTTCAGCCGGTGCCTGCTGCAGGTGCGGGGTGCTGTGCTGGCTACCACCACGTGGAGGCCACTACGCCAGGGTGGGCTCTGTCCTCCCTTCACTGAGGCCTATTTGATGGGATCATACGTGAGCTGTCACCACAGAGAAGGCTGAGCTATGAGCACCAGCTCCATCCTCTGCCAAGCTGGGCAGGAAAAGACAGGGATGATTGGATTCATGCTCCAGAAGACTGGGCCCTCTCACCTTTCCACGAGAACTCTCAGACAATAGACATGTAACTAAAAGCTGCTCACTGGCCCTTTCTCCCTCCCCTTCTCTTTTTAAAGAGAAAATTGGCCTTTTTGGG
>NW_007823737.1:0-830 GCF_000696425.1 Galeopterus variegatus
GTAGATAAATCAGATACAGAATCCTATGTTTTTTTAAGGTAATTCATCTTCTTAAGAAAAAGTAGGGTGAACATACAAGTAAATTGAACAACCACTGAACATCACAGATTTTCATCTATAAGATGCTACCTTTGGTGAACCTGCTTCCAGAGGCCATCCCTAATTTCCTTTTTTTTCTGTGAAAATTACTTCCTCCTTTGGATCTCTTTTCTTACCTCCCTCTGTTATATGATATATTGCATATTATATTTGCTGTGGTCTGTTTACATGTCTCTCTTAATAGGCTGATTGTTTTTTGTGGGTGGGTTTCGTGTCTTATTTGTATCTCCAGGGCTTGGTGTACAGTATGTAGTTGAGTCCGAGGAATGAATGATGGTCCAGATCACTGAAGATCCTTTAGAGTTGGCGGTGGGTTTCTGATGATAGGGTAATTTAGTGAAAGCTAGCTTATAGTATGGAAAAGGGTTTTTTTAAAAAACAAAATTTCTATAGAATTTATTGCAAGTTACTATGTTATGAAAACAAAAGCAAACCATTCCTAATATGTCAAATTTGTAAGCTTATTAGTTTAAATAAAAATATATGACCCTCATCACACAAACAAATAACTCTAAGTCTACTCTGAAAATCTAATCAATCAAGAAGCATCTATTTGGGGACTATGTACCTAGTATCACATATGGGTCAGTGACAATCAATTGTAATATTTTGGGAAATACTGAGAAAACTAACAAATTTTTATGGGAATTGTTTATTCTTGCTCTTCCAGGAGACTTATAGATCCAGATGAAATTAGTTTGGAAAAAGGTTTTATTTTTAGTCCAGAAATC
>NW_007823738.1:0-830 GCF_000696425.1 Galeopterus variegatus
AACCCAAGTAAGCTCCTGGGGGCACAGTTCATGTAGATGGCTATGGTGGACATACTATTAAAGTCAAAGATGGGTCATTGCCATTGGGCATAGGACAATTGTCCCTCCCCCCGTGTATATTCTGTCTCTGTATCCCCAGTAGCTGAATACATCTTGGATATAGATGTACTTTATGGTTTACGCCTGCAAACAACAGTTGGAGAATTTCAGTTGTGAATACAGACAGTAAAGACTGTGTTACAGGGATATGCTAAACATGACCCACAGGTGTTACCCAAGCCAAGACGTGTAGTCAGTGTGAAGCAGTATCACCTACAGAGAGGACATGCAGAGATAGGTGCCAGTATATTGGGGTAGAGAAAGTTGGCGTTATTCCTCCAGTACAGAGTTCATTCAGTGCCCTGGTATGGCCAGTGAAAAAACCTGACAGTATCTGGAGGATGACTGTGGATTATTGAGAAAAGTAGTGCCTCCTTTGCATGCAGCTGTGACTTCAGTTCACAACTTAATGGATCAGCTGACAACTCAGCTAGGAACTTATCATTATGTATTGGACCTGGCAAATGATTTTTTCTCTATTCTGCTCTCAGCTGATAGCCAAGATCAATTTTCCTTCATCTGGGAGGGAAGGCAATGGACTTTTCAGGTGTTATGCCAAGGATACCTGTATAGCCCAACCATCTGTCATAGTTTAGTGGCTGGGGACCTGGCCAAGTGAAATAGGCCCAACATGGTTACAAAGTTTCATTAAATAGATGATGTCTTACTAACCTCTGATTCTCTTGTAGATTGAATTCAGATGGCCCCAATGCTGTTAGGTCTTTGGGAGT
>NW_007823739.1:0-830 GCF_000696425.1 Galeopterus variegatus
ACAGTAAGTGAAATAAGCCAGGCATAGAAAGAGAAATGCCACATGTTCTCACTTATTGTGGGAGCTAATATAATTAAATAAGTAAATATAAAAATGAATGGAGGGGAAAAAGAAGACACAATAATCCCAACAATTCCTTGAACTTGTTAAGACAAGTGAACAGATATGATGTTGGTGGGGGGAGGGGGAGAAGGAAGGAGGAATTGGTAAAGGGACATGAAAATCAACTATATTATATATTGATAAGTTAAAATAACAAAAAAAAGAAGTAGAGAAAAACATTAAATAAAAAAAAAATAAATGCACAATATATCAAAATTCACAGGATGCAGGGCTCATGCAGTGCTTAGAGGAAAATGTATACTTGTAAACACCTGTATTAGAAATAAGAAAAATCTCAAATCAGTAATGTGAACTTCTACCTTGAGAATATAAAAAAAGAAGAGCAAACTAAACCAAAAGTAAATATAAAAAGCAAATAACAAAGATTACTTCAGAAATATATGAAATGGGGAATTAAAAAACAATAGAGAAAAACAACAAAAGCAAAAGTTTATTCTTTAAGGAGGCCAACAAAATTTGCAAACCTTTATGTAGACCAACCAAGAATAAAAGAGAGAAGATCAAAATTAACAAAATCAGAAATGAAGCAGGGGCATTATTACAGCATCATTATGGTTTTTTAAGGAAAAAAGAATTTTTAAAAATGAAGAGAAACTAAGAGAGATAGCAGACAACCTTAAGCACACAACCATTTGAATTATGGATGTTCCAGAAAGGGAGGAGAAAAGAAAAGGCATGGAAAACTTATTCAGTGAAATAAAAAAAAA
>NW_007823740.1:0-830 GCF_000696425.1 Galeopterus variegatus
GGGGGGGGGACTTTTCATTTCATTTACTTGAGAAAATAGAGTTGTTATTAGGTGAAATTTGGAATTAATATTGAATGCATCTATTGCCCCTAGATTCCTATCCACAATCAGTAGATCACAGATGCATAAACTTATGGAGTATACAGATTTTTTTCTTTCCCCCCAGAAACAGGACACTTTCACAACATAAGATGTGCTTAGGTCATAACATACCTGTTATCAAGGGTGCCATATAAATGCTTTGGTGCCAGTGGTTTGGTAGCGTGTGTTAGAGTTAATGACTTTTGACACTGATGTTTTTGAACTGCTAGCTTTTGAAAACCATACCTATTGGGGGTGATGAATTTCTACTCTTCTCAACGTGTTACCCCTATAAAGAGGCATATGATTGTAATGTTGCATCCTAGGCAAATCCAAAGAGACCATATTGGTTCAGAGAACAATGCAAAGCTTATGCCCTTAGTATTTCTTTATATATGGAAATTTAAGGGAAAAGAAAGCACCAGATGTGTGAAATTAAGGAGAATTAAAGAATTAATGCTGTACATCCCAAAAATAAATAAATTAAATAAATAAATAAATAAAAAATACATAAATTGAATTCCATCAAAATTAAAAGTTGTGCTTTAAAGGACATCATCAAAAAGTTAAAAGACAACCCACAGAATGACACAAAATATTTGCTAATCATAGGTTTGGTAAGATCATTGTATTTAGAATATATAAAGAACTCTTTAAAACTCAACAACAACAGAACAACCCAATTAAAGGGCCAGCCTGGTGGTGCACTGCTACAGTGCGCCGCTTGGGAGCGTGGTGGCGCTCCCGCC
>NW_007823741.1:0-830 GCF_000696425.1 Galeopterus variegatus
CTTTCACCCATTTTTTAATTGGGTTAGGTGTTTTTTTGTTGTAACGTCATTTCGGTTCTTTGTATATTCTGGATATTAATCCTTGGTCAGATGTATATTTTGCAAATATTCCACTCTATTGGTTGTCTTTTAACTCTGTTAATTGTTTCTTTTGCTGTGCAGAAGCTTTTTAGTTTGACATAATCCCATTTTTTAATTCTTCCTTTGCTTGCCCATGCTTTTGGTGTCATATTCATGAAGTCTGTGTCCAGTCCTACTTCCTGAAGTGTTTCTCCAATGTTTTCATTAAGAAGTTTTATTGTTTCAGGTTGTATATTTAATTCTTTAATCCACTTTGAGTTGATTTTAGTATATGGTGAGAGGTATGGGTCTAGTTTCATTCTCCTGCATATGGATATCCAGTTATCCCAGCACCATATGCTGAAGAGGCAGTCTCTTCCCCAGTGTATAGGCTTGGTGCCTTTTTTCAAAGATCAGATGGCTGTAGGTGTGTGGGTCGATTTCTGGATTCTCTTTTCTATTCCACTGATCAGTGTGTCTGTTTTTATGCCAGTACCATGCTGTTTTGGTTATTATAGCTTTGTAGTATAGTTTAAAGTTAGGTAGTGTTATGCTTCCAGCTTTATTTTTCTTTTGCTCAGAATTGCTTTGGCTACGTGTGTTCTTTTGTTATTCCATATAAATGTCTTTATAGTTCTTTCCATTTCTGAGAAAAATGTCATTGGGATTTTGATGGGGATTGCATTGAGTTTGTATATCACTTTGGGTGGTATGGACATTTTCACAATGTTGATTCTTCCACTCCAAGAGCATGGGATATCTTTCCATCT
>NW_007823742.1:0-830 GCF_000696425.1 Galeopterus variegatus
AGAGCTAGCTAGCTCTCTGCTCTCAGCTACAGGAGGATGCAAGGGGAAGAAGACATCTGCAGACCAGGAAATTGGGCTTTACCAGGTACTGGATCTGTTGGAACCATGATCATGGACTTCCAAGCTTCCAGAACTGTGAGAAATACATTTCTGATGTTTAAGTCTACCCCCCCTTGTCAGTGGCAGTCTCTTATAGCAGCCCAAACAAATATCTCTATATCTCTATATGAATGTAGATAGATCAGTAAGTAGATAGATCAATATATTTCTGTATTTTTGGTTTGTCTTTTCACTCACTTAATGTGGTGCTTAATGAACAGCTTTCTTTTGGATACCTTTTTTTTTCATTTTTTAACTTTCAACTTGCCTGTGTTTTTATATTGTTTTAATATATATATATGTGGTTTTTGTTTTTATTCAAATTTTAATATTGCTCTGTTAACTGTTATATTTAGTCTATTAATATGTAATGCACATTTCTGGGTTTCTCTCTGGGATCATTTCTCTCTGCCTGAAGACTATCCATTGGTACATCTTGCAGTGTAGGTTTTATAGCAATGGATTCTCTCTCTCTCTCCCCCCACCCCCCCTTTTGGTCTAAATATGTGCTTATTTTGCCTTCTTTCTTCAAGAATATTTTTTCTGAGTATAGAATACTAGTCTGTCTTCTGGTCTTTATTCTTTCTGTCAAGCCTGGAATTAGGGCAAGGTGAGTAAAGCACTCAGGAATAAAATTTAAGGGAGCACCAGAAAATTCAGTAACCAAGGCAATATTTTCAGCTGTCCCTTTCAGAGACTGGCTAACCAGATGGTCCTTTGGGCAGCAGGTC
>NW_007823743.1:0-830 GCF_000696425.1 Galeopterus variegatus
CCCCCTCCCCTGCCCTGCCCTCCCAAGAAGTAGGACTCATGGGTGTCCCACTCCTGCCAGGTCCCCCTGGACTGCCCCTCCCAGGGCTTGGGCATGGAGGGGTTAAACGTTTGAATGCTCGGTACCGTGGGAGGGAAGGGCTGCCCCACGCCCCGGCTGCTCCCCCACGTCAGTTCCTGGCTGTCGGCTTTCACAGCCGAAGCCTGCTCCTTTGCTGCCAAGGACAGCCAGGAGACCTGGCAGGCCCAGTCTGCAACCCGGTGGTTTGGCACCTCAGCCACCACGCAGGCAGGCAGCCAGGCCAGCAGGGCAGGCTCAGCCCAGCAGGGGCCGGCTGAGTGCAGAACAGATCCTGAATCCTCCCACTTCCCAGGGGAGGTGGCCGGGGTTTAGGCAGTAGCTGCCTGTGGTGGAAGGTCTGGGGTCCCCTCATCCCCACCCGCCAGACCCAGTGCCGGGGTGACTTTACCATCACATAGTGACGCTGCATCTCCGACTTCTCGCTGGCCAGCTTGTCGCATTCGAGCTTCAGGCTGAGGACGTACAAGGGGAGAAGGGGCAGGGACACCAGTCAAGCGGAGGAGGCTAGGCTGAGGTCCTCCGTTGTGCAGGGGAGGAAACTGAGGCTCCAGGAGCCTCAGGCCCCCGACCAGGGCAAAATCGCCCATTCCTGGAGGATCCAGCCACAAACTTTGCTGGGGGGCAAACTGGATTTAAGGGCAGGGGAGCTGGTCCCAGGTGGGTTCTCCATGATGCTGGGGTGGGGGAGCCTCAGGTTCCCTAAGTCTAAAGTGGGGGGGATTATGAAACCAGCCTTGCAGATCTGGGGG
>NW_007823744.1:0-830 GCF_000696425.1 Galeopterus variegatus
AACAGTCATGTGTAAAAAACTATTCAGGCTCAATATGTTTTCTTAAAAAGGCACAAAAAAAGTGGGGGGATGGTTTACACCCAAAAAAGTTTTATGTGTATTACAACAATATATTAAAATAATATCAGTTTTAAATATTGTGTTTCATTAACTCCACCCATTATCCACATGTTTTTATAATATCTTTTTTTTAACCTCCAAACTACATATTTCAGTTGATCTCTTTCTCCTGTACATAATGGATCTTTTTTCCCCTCTGACTATTTTTAAGATTTTATCGATGGTGTTCAGTCATTTGGTTAGGACATGCTTTGGCATTGTTTTCTTGGCATTATGTCTTCTGATTGGTGCTCATTAAGCTGGGATCTGTGGATTTATCTGTATATTTGGGGCCATTGTTTACTCAAAATTATTTTGTGTTTGTTGACCGTCTTATACTTCAGTTATGTGTGTTAGAATGCCTGATATTGTTCCGCAGATCACTGATGCTCTGTTTGGTTTTTGTTTGTTTCTTTTTTAGCCTGTTTTCCTCTGTTTTCTTTATTTTGTATAGTTTCTATGGCCATGTCTTTAAATTACTGATCTTCTCTTTTACAGTATCTATTATGATGTTAATTTCATGTAGTGTATTTTACATTTCAGATATTATGTTTTTTCATCTCTAAAAATTTGATTTAGGTCTTTAAAAAAATATATGCCATTTATTTTCTCAGCACTTTTATGTTTTTCTTTCCCTTGAAACATTTTTATTACACTTGCCTATTGTTTTATCATCTCTGTTTCTGAGTCTCTTTCTATTGATTGATATTTTCTCCTGGTATAAGTCATAG
>NW_007823745.1:0-830 GCF_000696425.1 Galeopterus variegatus
CCTCGCTCCCACAGCTCTTCTGGGCACAGCCCACTGGGCCATGCTGGTGTCTGCAGCTTTTTCAGGCTGGCATTGCACATAGCCAGTGGTCCTACAGTATTGGGGTCCCGGCAGCAACCCTTCTCCTTTGGCTCTACTAGACATTTCCCTGGTGGGGGGTCTCCAATCCCACATTCTTGCTCAGCATTGCTCTAGTAGATGTCCTCTGCAGTGGTTCCACCCCTGCAGCAGGTCTCTGCCTGGGCCTCCAGGCCTTTCCATACTTCCTCTGAAATCTGGGTGGAGGCTGCCACACCTCCACTGCTCTCATGTTCTGCCGGCCTGCAAATTCAACACCATGTGGATGCCACCAATGTTTCTGGCTTGTGTTCTCCACAGCTGCTCACGAACCACTCTTGGGGCCGCTTGAGGCAGGGCTGCTCCAGCCAGAGCAATGGGATGTAGGGAGCAGGTTCCTGAGAGCAGCTGCACCCCGGTTCTGTCCTCTGGAATAACTCAATCCTTCTAGGCCACCGAGTCTGTGATGGGAGGGGCACCCTTCCAGACTTCTGAAATGCCTTCAAGGCCTTTCTCCTGTTGACTTCGCTATTGGCACCTGGTTGCCTCATAGCCAAGTTAATGTCTTTAGCAATCAGTCCCTCTGCTCCACCTTTGCATTTTTCTCCTAAAAAGGCTCTCTTATTCTCTACCACATGGCCAGGCTGCAAATTATCCAAATCTTTATGCTCTGCTTCCCTTGCATTTGTAAATTCTGGTTTTATGTCACACCTTTGCTGCCATAACTGAGCATAGGCTGTTGCAAGTATCCATGAAGCTGTCTGAATGCTTTG
>NW_007823746.1:0-830 GCF_000696425.1 Galeopterus variegatus
CTATAGCATAGATGTACTCAAAATATATAAATCAATAAAGGAAGTAGTGGGTAATAAGAAACAACTAATGCAGATTTCTTTCTTTCTTCCTTCCTTCTTTCCTTCCTTCCTTCCTTCCTTCCTTCCAGTGTGAAAATCTTATTTTTAAAAATTTTTATTTTATTTTATCAATATACAATGTGGTTGACTGTTGTGGTCCATTGCTGAAACCTCTCTCACCGCTCGCTCTACCGCCTCCCTCCCAACATCTTCATATCTGTTTGCTTGTCATTACAACTTCAAGGAATTGTGATGGTTGTGTTTTCTTCCCACCCACCCCCCGCACCAATTTATTTGTGTATTTATTTATTTAATTTTAGCTCGCACAAATAAGTGAGAACATGTGATATTTCTCTTTCTGTGCCTGACTCCTTTCACTTAATATTATTTTCTCTAGGTCCATCCATCTTGTTGCAAATGGCAGAATTTCATTCTTTTTTATAGCAGAGTAGTATTCCATTATGTAGATATACCACAAATTCCTTAACCACTAATATGATGGTGGAGATTTGGACAGGTTCCAATTCTTAACTATTGTAAATAGTGCTGCAATGAACATTGGAGTTCATACATTTGATTTGATGATTTCAATTCCTCTGTGTATAAACACAGCAGTGGGATAGCTGGATCAATATGGTAAATTTATCTGCATATATTTGAGAAACCTCCACACCATTTCCCATAGAGGCTGCAACGTTTTTCAGTCCGACCAACAGTGTATGAGAGTTCCTTTTCTCTGCAACCTCACCAGCATTTATCATTCACAGTCTTTTGGATATTAGCCATCCTAA
>NW_007823747.1:0-830 GCF_000696425.1 Galeopterus variegatus
GGGGGATTTTAAGTTGAGTTAAAATATCTTAATGTTAATTCCGATTTTGAGATCTCATTATGAACTCATTATTTTTTCTCTTTTAGAAAATAAAAATTTCCTCACTCTGTCCACTGAAGAGACCTAGAAGTAATGACGACCAAATAGCACTAAGCATTCCTAGCACCTACATTGTGGTCTCTAAATGCCATTCCTTACTATAAGGAACCAGGGACTTCAGAGGAATAGCTGATTCTAAGTATGGATCTGGAAATATGCAAGATGAACATTTTGCTATGCCCAGAACAGAAATTATCAAAGTCAAAGGGTCATTTCCAAAAGTCACACAAGCCAACATGAAGAAATAACAACTGCTAAATCTGTAATGATTTGTGTATCAAATACAATAATGAATGTAATTGTTTAAAACATATTGAATATAGATACATTTTAAAAGAGTAAATAATGATTAAAAAGGAAGTACAAAATGAAACCTATTCAATAGACAACATTTTTAAATTCTTACTTCAAAAAAATATCAATTACAAGAATGAAATTAAGGGTCTATCCTTACTCTATTAACTATATTTCGGAGTAACAAAATCACTCTTCTGGATGAGAAAAAGTTCTTTACAGAATGATGTGGATGAAGTCATAGAATTCTTATAATCACATTTTATTACCCCAAATGAAGGAATTGATTCAATCAATTATCAATAGATGAAATCATTAGATAACAGTAAACTTTACAATGGAGGGATCAGGTTGTCAATGCCCAAAACATACTGATCATTCTTAGCATCACAGAAATTCAGACAGTCCATGCTTCCTAACGAGTTGATTCTTACCAA
>NW_007823748.1:0-830 GCF_000696425.1 Galeopterus variegatus
GGTTTTGAAGCCTTAAGGGGCATTTGTTTTAATTGATCAGATTAATAACCAAGCTTAAGAGGGAAATATAAACTTGTTGGTATGAAAGGACTGCCAATGCACATTCACACTACAAATCCTGATGCAGACAATAGGATGAGATCTGTATTCCAAAACAACTTCTAAAACAATTACTAAGGTATGAGTTACCACCTTGAACCAGTTGTCTAATACTGGTCCCACTCATTTTATATGCAGAAAAAAGTAATATAAAGCCATGAAGTCATCTTAGATCCTTTAAAGACGTGATCCTATGTTTATAACACAGGCGATTATTATCAAGTGTGCATTTAAAAGCTATATAGAATTATAGACAAAGTTTTCTGAATATAGCACTTGGCTCAGTTCAACCTGAACAATATATTTTATAAGTAGTAAAGGGTGGGAGGAAGAAGATGAGGAAATAACATTTGCTAGATGTTAAAAGAGCTATGAAAATCAAGTGGAGAAAAGCTGTAGGTACTACATAATGGGGGGCCAAGCACCCCGGATACATGAGGACGACAAGGCAATCTGGTGAGCAAGGATTCTGAAGTCAGAGATCTGAGTTCAAATGTGACTCTACTACAACTTAAAGATGTGAAAATTTGGGGAAAGGTTCAACTTCTCTAAGCTTCAAGTTCCTTATCTGTAAGATTGGAGTAATGTCCATCTCATCAGGTGCACATGAGGATTGAAATAGATAACAAATGGCTAGTACTACAGTGCCTGAATACATGGGCTCAAAAAATATTAATGTACTCTCTTCTCCTCAAACATTTTTAGTAGAAAACTGGAAGAAAAAAAAAAAA
>NW_007823749.1:0-830 GCF_000696425.1 Galeopterus variegatus
GGTTGCGATCCGTTGCCGGACATGAAAAAAGACAAAAAGGAAAAAAAAAAAAAAAAAGAATGAAGATGTCTTCACTGGGTCCCCGCATCAGGCCTGGCTGGGTTCATCTGCAGTAGTCAAGCTGCCTCGGCAGAGGTCCTGCAGGCCTGTCTGCTTGGGGATGCCGACCTGTGGCCTGACACTCTCCCAAATAGCAGCTGAAAATTAACCATGCTCTTGGGCAATATTCAAGTGAAACAGCAAATTTCCTTCTTGTGTTTTCTACTTCCTTTGTTAAAGAGGATCGTGAATTTGCTTCATTGAAATATGATCTACTTTAATTAAAGCCAGTGGCATTGAGTAAATTAGAACGTAATTGCATTTTCCGTGAATTTCACACAGCTTGCCTTTTACCAAAAGGAACCCAGTTTCAGTCAATGCTGTGTGCTGATACCTGCAATCAAGGCCTTATTAAACTAAACAAATCATGCCTTCATGGAAGTTAAGGAAGCATAAATACAAAGCCAATCCATAAAGTTTCTATTTTCTGCTATTTGGAAAGGCAGAGTTTGGAAAGAGCTTTTTGGAAAGGAAAACTTTCTTTTGAGACTAATGCAAAGCCTAGACCTCCTCCATTTCAATAGTGATTTGCCCTAGATGACTTCAGTCTTCCTATATGACTCGTTACTCTACATATTTAATTTGAATGAAGTGATTCAATCACAAAAGAGTGGTTTTAGAGAAGTGCTCACATTCAGATAAAAGGGAATTTCTGAATTTAGGATTCAGTCAGCAAAAGAATACCAGTTTTGAAATAATGTATTCTCAAAACAAGGAACACGGAAAAAAAA
>NW_007823750.1:0-830 GCF_000696425.1 Galeopterus variegatus
TAAAATGCTCTACTTCATTGAATTCTACTGACAATTTTAGTGTTTGGTTATTCTTATTTCTGTAAGTTAAAATGACTATTTTTCCACGGTTTGGTTCTATGAATCCAGAGGGGAGTAAACAGAGAGACAGCATCTTGGAGAGAGAGAGAGAGAGAGAGAGAGAGAGAGAGAGAGAGAGAGAGAGAGGGAGAGAGAGAGAGAGAGTGCGTGCGTGCGTGCGTGTGTGCGCGTGCGTGTGTGTGTGTGTTAGTGGGAGAGAGCTTTTGCTTGGGCTGGCATTATGTCCATTCATAGGATTTTTGGAAGTGACTGGCACAAGAAGAGGCTCCCTGAGCAGCTGCCCAGTTCTGAACACTTCAAGGTGCCCAGCAACACTGAACACTTCAAGGCAGTGGAGAGTCACTGTAATGCCCCAGACCCTAATTCTCCATGGGCTGCACCAGGACAGGGCCTGGGTGCTCTTATGGGCTTCCTGGGATGAGATGTGTTTGTGCACACACATGGGAGAAGCCCAGAGACTTCTAGAAGTATGTGGAGGAGAATCTAGGGCATGCAGTGCGCGGACTGAGAGTTTGGGGTATATACTTTATTAATGTTACTGTGGTCCCATCTTTACAACAGACTGTGCAGCCCACCAAAGCATGAATTACACTGTTAACATGCAGAAACTCCGATTGCACCTCTCTTCCAGCTGCTTAATCCTTACTTTAGTTCTTTTGGAATCTTTGTAAATCCTTGGGATTAGACATGTGGGATGTCCTATCTAGCAAACTTGTCAAAACACTACTGGGTGTCACGTAGAAATAGATCTCCCTCTCTTCACTAGCAAT
>NW_007823751.1:0-830 GCF_000696425.1 Galeopterus variegatus
AGGCTAACTGTGCATCAGCCCACAAGTCCACTGTGTGCTTGATGTTCTGCATTGAGGCTCACAGTATTAGCCACACTGAGATGCTCATGGGGCATTGAACATACCTGCACCATCACCCCCCTCACCCCAGTCTTCCCAACTGAAACAAATGGTAACTCCATTCTGCCACCTGATTAGGCCAAAAGTCTCAGCATCGTTCGTCATTCCTCTTTCATCCTCATGCCACAGCTAATCCTTCAGCACATGCTCTGTGCTGTTCAGCCAGCAGCCGGGGGAAATTATTGTGGTGTAACTCATGTTGTGTCTTGGGTCTGTTCCTCTCCAGTCACTTCCCATATCTTTCAGCATAATTCACCCTGACCTAAACCTCTTGGCTATGACCTAAGGGCTCGTATGTGACATGGCCTGGCTCTCTGCTCTCCACTCCTGCTCCTTTCCCCCTTGCTCACTCTACTCCAGCTATGCCAATCTTTTTGTTGTTCCACCAATGCAGGGAGTGCTTTCCGTGTCAGTAACTTTGCACATTCTGTTCCCTCTGTTTGGACTGCTTTTCTCCCAGGTACCACACAGCTCACTCCCTTCTTTCATCTGAGTTTCTACTCAAATGTTGCCTCCTTAAAGAGATCTTCTCTAACCAGCTTATCCCCAACTCTGCCCTTTTCTCCTTTATTTTCTCTTCTTTTCTTACAATTGACAGGTTTTATTATTATTATTATTATTGTTATTATTATTATTATTATTATACTTCATTATCTGTCTCATTGACAACAGGGACTTCATTTTTTGTTTGTTTGTTTTCCTTTTTTTTGTCTTTTTTCGTGACCGGCAAC
>NW_007823752.1:0-829 GCF_000696425.1 Galeopterus variegatus
CACCCCCATCTATTGACAAGGCAGGATCTTGCAAAACCTGAAAGTATCATCTTCACTTTGCCACAGTCATTTTTGTATCATCATTCAGAAGTTGCACAATGTCTGTGTTTCTTTTTAGGGATGTTTATAATTGTGGGACTCCATGATTCTGAAACCAAATATAGTAATATCAAGTCCATATCTTTGTCTGGAAGCAAGAAGTAAATTTCTAGCTTCTGCCAGTTTTCTTGAACTACATAAAATCCATTTCCTTGAAGTCAACCTCAATTCTGGTTTAGGAGACTTTTATCTGGGTGGTTCTAATACCGAGTTCATACAAAGAGCATGAAAATAAATTCATTTCTCCACACTTAGATATTATTATTACTCTCACTTTGAGATCCCCACCAACACTTGTTATCTTTCATCGTTTTTATAATAGCCATTCTAACATGTATAAGGTGATATCTCAGTGTAGTTTTAGTTTGCAATTCTTTGATGATTAGTGATGATGGGCATTTTTCATATATCTATCAGTCATTTGTATGTCTTCTTTTGAGAAATGTCTATTTAGGTCTTTTGTCCATTTTTTAATTGGGTCTTTGTTTTGAGTTCCTTATATATTCTGTATATTAGCCCTTTATATAGTTTCCAAATATTTTCTCCCACTCCATGGGTTGACTCTCTTTTTAATTTTTTATTGTAAACATAGTTGATTGTACAGATCTGTGGGGTATGAGTTGAATACCATTATTATGTGCAATTTGTGATGCTCAAATCAGGATAATTAGTATATTCAACATTATACAATGCAGCAGTTTTTCATAGCCCTTTACCAGTTTCTGCCTTA
>NW_007823753.1:0-829 GCF_000696425.1 Galeopterus variegatus
CTGTGCTCAGATTCCTGACCCACAGAACTGTGAAATGAGCAATGTGAGTTACTTTAAACTGATAAATTTTGGGGTAATTTGTTACACAGTAGTAGATGACTAATACAAAGTCCAGTAGCTTAAGATGAGAAGTTCAGTCTAGACAGACAGGTTACTGATTGATATGTAAAGATACTGAGAAATTGCTGTAAGAGGAGAATGTTTGCTAAGATCAAGCTTTTATTAGTGGATCAACTTAAGTGCACTATAGAATGTCACCTTGCTTGTCTTACTGAATGTTACCAGCTTCTATTGTTAAACTTGTTAAACTGTACTTAGAAAAAAGCCCCACCTATGTTCTCTTCCTGTAACTTCCTGGTCTGCAGAATAAATGCAGGAAGAGAACCCCAATTCAGGGTTAATTTCCCAAATGGAAGGAATGCCTCTATCTTGAGGGTACCAGGAGATTAACCCCTTTTTGGGGCTTCTCGCTGCTCAGAAGAGATGGGCTTTGAGTAATCTTTGGTGGCTCCATCACCCAATGGAAAAGGGGTGACAACCCCTCAACCTTGGACTTCCCAGTTTCCAAAAACATAAGAAATAAATTTCTTTTCTTTATAAATTACGCAGTTTCAGGTATTCTTTTATAAGCCAAAGAAAACATACTAAGACAAAGGTGGAGAACAATCAAAAGAAATCCCATTGATCAGACACAGAGGGCATTCATTGATCTTCATCCAGAAGTGACAGAGAAGGCAGTGAAGAGATTAGGGGTGACAGGCATGGTTTGATTTGTGTTCTCAGACAGTCATTCTGGTTGCTCCATGGTGAACTTGGGCAAAGGCTGGAT
>NW_007823754.1:0-829 GCF_000696425.1 Galeopterus variegatus
GATTTTACTAGCAAAGGAACAAGACTATTATTCGGTAGGCAAATAACAATGTATACACCATTCCATCTCTTTGGCTAAACAACATACTCCTCTTACAGAGAAGACATTCACACACTGTCCAAGGGAGAAGCCCCAAATTGCATGCAATTATTGCATTGAGCTTGTGGACCAAACTTTTTGGGTGATGTATTTCATTCTCCATTAGTCCTGATGTCGTTTCTCCTGACCTTGCAATTTCAAATCACTAAAAGGCATATTCTTCATTTTCAAAAAAATACGCTTACAGTGAGGAAATAATAAATGACTGTGATTAAAGTCCCACTCTGATAAGGAGAGAATATAAAACTTAACAGCAGTCACTGACTCTTGACACCTACCAAATTTTGCTGAATGTGGGCAGACTACATAATCCTTTAAGTGGAGGATGTCTTTTAGTCAGTCATGCTGTCCCTAGTTGTGGGAGCTAGGGCTGAGTCTGGAGCTCCCAGACCCTTCAAGCCCATTCACAGATGGGGTCACAAACCCTTTACATACCAGGCTGGGTCCCCAGACCCCTCACATGCAGGTCTATGAGCTAGGTAACTGGCAAAAAAGGTCCTTGGAGCCATAGGTTGGGGAGAATGGCCATGCAGGCAGATGCCTGAGGCAGTCAATGCCAGCCAGGTAATGGCACTGTGCATGCACACTAACTTGACTGCATCACTCCCAACCAGACCTAAGGCAAGGGGGCCTGAATAAACTATTCTATTTTCCCAACACTAGTTCGTTTCATTAGGAAGATTTCCATGGCCCATTTTACTTCACATTTCATGAATTTTCCTTCTGGGAA
>NW_007823755.1:0-829 GCF_000696425.1 Galeopterus variegatus
CTAGAAACCTTAATATTTTCCTCAGCTGCTTCCTTCTCTTACATCATTGCCAATCAATCATCAACTCATAATTCCATGTGCCAACGTTTTCTTAATCTAGTTTTACCCTCAGCTCCCACCCCCCACTCCTGATGCTGTCTTGGTTAAGACGCTCATTATTTCCTACATTTGCCTAATACCTTGAATTCAAGCAACATTCTCTTTCTCTATAACCTGCTGCCTACTGCTATCAGAATCCTACCCTAAAAGGCTGATCACATTACCTGGCTGCTTAAAAACTTCTGTTGACTTCCTGTTTCCTATAGAAAAAACAATCTTAACTTGGCATTCCAGTCTGGTCTTATTCTAGTTCCAACCTTATTTCTCACCACCCCACCTCTGTACTGAAGCATAACTTGCATAACTTTTTCCCTTTTTAGCTGAAACAATGGAGTGCTTTATTTATTTATTTTTTTTAAAGAAAATGTAATTTTATTAATATTATTTTTTAGATTCTAGGATGTTGTTGTGGAACAGTTGGGAAGGAGGAGGAGAGGGGAAAGGGGAAGGAAATGGGATGGAAGTAGGAAGGAGGAAGGGTGGGATTGAGGCCTGTGGCCCCCTTAATTCCCACAGGGGAGACCAGGGGGTTTCCAGCAGTGGCTTCATCATTGCCAGGCTGGGTGCAGATGTCAAGGGGTGTGGCAAAAGCCCTCGACCTCCACCATCCCAGCTCAGGAACCTGGGGCCCTTCCTGCTGTGGCTTGGTGGTCATTGCTGGGCTGGTTGCACTTGTGGGGGGGGGGGGGCAGCAGAGGCCCAAGGCCCCCCCCCCCCCCCCCCCCGGGGG
>NW_007823756.1:0-829 GCF_000696425.1 Galeopterus variegatus
CAATGATGTTACTAGTTTTCCATTTTTTAGCCATAATTCTGCCCATATACTTGTGTTTTCACAGTGGTTATTCTTGTAACCATTTTCCTGTAAATGAATTTTCTTATAAAACTTCCTTGTCTTTACAATAAAAGGGAGAGGCTAACTTTGGATGGGGCTGACACATTCAGTTTTGCCCCTCCCTATGGGGAATTTACTGAAGTGCAGTCTGTCCAGGACTCAATGCAACTTAGTACATGAATAATCATGTAATTCTTTTTTTTTTCATCTCCATTACAGAGGGAAAAGAAGTGCAACATTAGAATCTATGCTGCAAGTTACCTCTTCTGCGAATTACTGAAGAGCAGTAATGATGGAAATCTTCTAAAACAAGTTTCTTATGGATGTCAAAATGAAACTTTTCCTGTTTCCCCAGATAAAGTAGCATCTTCTCCATGATCACTCACATTCAATTCTGTCTTTTAGTATTTATCATTTTAAGGGAGGAAAAGAAAAATGGAAGGAGAAAAATTATGGAAAAAACAGTAGTGAAATAATAATTTTTACAGTGGCAAATAATATTAAAAGGATGTTAACATTGTTTAAGGTAGAAGGGAAGATATACCAAGCTAGAAATCATATAGAAATCATTTTTTCAATAACTATTTATTGTGCACTACCATGTACATGGCAGAGAACTATATAAAACAAGGGTACGTCAGAAAGTTCATGTAAAAAATAGAATTAAAAGATACTATGAATGTTTCCGTTAACTTTTTGAAGTACCCCTGAATGTGAGATCAGTAAATTTGGTGAAAAGATAAAATAAAATAGTAGTCAGACATAGCTT
>NW_007823757.1:0-829 GCF_000696425.1 Galeopterus variegatus
TGAAATACAATTCCTTTCTGTTCTGGAATAAAATTTCTCTGATACAGTTCACAATTATGTACCAATATATGTCAGGAATTAGCCATACACATGTTGAAATAAAGCTTTGGAAACTCTTCAAATACTCCTGAAGAGAGGATATTTCTTTTAGACAGCTACATTGATTGAAGGTAAACTGTTTTCTCAATGATATAATAGACTGTCTAATCCTCCAATGAAGCAGCAGTATAAAATTGACTTAAGATCATTGTGGATTCTGTGTAAAAAATTAGTCTTCAATAAATGGTTACTGAATAGTGTACATTTGCCCTTTGTGTCCGTGAGTTCTGCATCCATCCATAAGTTCAACCATCACGGACCAAAAATATTAAAAATAAAATTGTGTATGTACTGAACACATAAAGTCTATTTTTCTTGTCATTCCCTAAACAATAAAATACAATAACTTTTACATAGCATTTACATTGTATTAGGCATTATAAATAATCTAGAGGGGGCCGGCCTGTGGCTCACTTGGGAGAGTGTGGTGCTGATAACACCAAGGGCACGGGTTCGGATCCCATATAGGGATGGCCGGTTAGCTCACTGGGTGAGCGTGGTGCTGACAACACCAAGTCAAGGGTTAAGATCTCCTTACCGGTCATCTTTTAAAAATAAATAAATAAATAAATAAAAAATAAATAATCTAGAGATGATTTAAAGTATATGGGACTGTATGTGTAGGTTGTATGCAAATACTAGGCCATTTTGTATCAGGGACTTGAGTAACTGTGAATTTCAGTATGCTCAAGAGATCCTGGAACAAATCACCCACAGATATCTAGGGATG
>NW_007823758.1:0-829 GCF_000696425.1 Galeopterus variegatus
CTATTAAATGCTTGGGATATTGTGTGTGTGTGAGAACAAGTGTTTGTAAGACTAGTTGTAAAAAAATTTGTTGACTTCTGATAGTTGCCTTTTGATGGACGTTTGAAGTTGCATTCATTACCCCAGATAGTTATAATGGTTAGCTGAATATCTTCACAACTGGGATTTCACCTTGAAACCCTCAGCCTTTTTCTTGGATCTCTGAGAGCCCGGGGCTTAAGTTTCATTCTTACTTCATATCATAGAAATTCAATTTTTTATTTTATCTTAAACATTTTCCCTTTCTGCTTTCTGCCCATATCCTTTTACTAATGCCTTTACAAAGCCTTCTTTCTTTTCAGACAGCATGAATAATATTTTTTATTTTATTTCCTTAAAAACTGGCAGTTAATTTTTAACAAAAATCTTTGAGCCCCAAATCATCCAGGTATTACAATGATTTTAGTCATCTTTGTTTTTTTTTTAATGGTGTGTCATTGTCATCTTTGAATCTACTTTATACAGAATTATTCTTAATTGCAGAAGTTATGTCACTGCATTCTCTAATAGTGGTTTCAGCAGTACAAGGCAAGGTAAGAAAGGGAAGGGGGAGGGATACTGTCTTGTTAGAATGAGCATCATTAATCAACACCATCAGAGATTAAACCAAATTAATAGAAATCTTTCTAGAGGTAACACATATCTGTAGATTAACCTCATCTATTGCCTTAGGAGGGAAAAAGAATTCTCTCTAATGATGTATTTAAACAAAGCTAATTGATTGTCCCCGACAAAATGTTTTCTTTCTAGGTGAACTTACGTGGCAAAAGACAGACTTTAGACTTTTGTT
>NW_007823759.1:0-829 GCF_000696425.1 Galeopterus variegatus
CACAACTCCAGGGGCCACCCTGGCACCCAGAAGGCTCTTAATAAAAATCTGTTGAATGAATCAGTGAGTGAGGTGAGAGAGATGGTATGTTAGTATGTATTTAGGAGCTGACCAATTGCTGACCGAGCTGACCCAAGGACAGCACTCCATATTTTCCCTAAAATAAATCTCAAAGTGAAATAAATCTCCTCAGTAACTTAGGCCTCTTTTTTTTTTTTTCCACAAGGGTGGAAGAAGGTGTTTCCCCTGGTGGGTAAGACTCTCTGAGGATTTTGATTCTGAGCACACAGGAGGTTTTCCACTCCCTTGTTTCCTCTTTTGCACTTTTTGTGGTCACATCCAGTGCAACAAAGGCCTAGGCTTCTACAGGCTTCTACAGGCTTTCAAGAGCTGATTGTTAGATTTTCAGGAAGTTTTTGAGCCAGTTGTTAAGCAAGGTCATTATTAAATGTTAAAGTTAAAATTAAAATACATTAAGGAGCAAGATGGCGACGGGTCTGGAGCGGGTGTGCCAGAGGACAGAGCGAGCCTGAGAAGTGTGCGCTGTGCTGCCAGAGTACTATTTGCATTTCCAAGAGCAACAAAAAACAAATAAATCACTGATCAACTAATCTACAATGAAAAAAAGCAACTACAGTCTCGAGGTTTTAGGGCCGATGCAAAAGAATATTCCTGAGAGCGCCCCAACCGTGCCGGGAAACCGAGCAGCCCAAGGCAACAAAGGCCAGGAAAGACGGCAACAGCGATGCAGAGACGGAGAGGAAGGCACAGGACCAGCCCAGCTCTGGGAGCTTTGTGAGTGACCCCCAGCCCAGCCCCGCTTGGGGGG
>NW_007823760.1:0-829 GCF_000696425.1 Galeopterus variegatus
AATAAAACCAGGATGAAGTGTAAGATTCAAACCAGATGCTGAAGTGACATTCTGCATAGCCATCAGTGAGCTCACATCCCCCTTTTCCTGTCCCTAATCTATATGAGTAGAAGCTTATATAATCAAGAAGGACATTGGTGGCTCTTTCTCTGGGGGTAGAAACCACAAGAAGAAAAACATTTAAAGACTGTTTTGGGGTTACCAGAGAATGACCCGTTAGTAATCCAATCGATCTACACTGTAGCCCCAAAGTCTGCAAGACCCACCCATGCACAAAGAGCTTCCAATCAGCTTTTCAGCACTCACACTTAATATGACTGCACAGGTAAGAACCATCCGACATCTCAAAAATGCATCCAACTTGGAAAAAGAGGAAAAAAAAACTATGAGGAAACACAAGAAAAAACTTCCAGGAAACTATAGTTCATATTCAGAGAGAGATAGAACAACATTGCAGCCATACAAGAAGAACATGATGTTAGGAAAAACTAAAAATATCACTTAAAATACTTATTGGAAGGGTAATTAGGAAAACTGTCTACAACTTGAGAAAACATACAAGAAAGTAGAAGAAAAGGACAGAGATTTTAAGAAGAAACTCTAGGAAAAGAAAACAGAGCAGTGGCTGCCAGGAGCCAAAGGTAGGGAAAGGGGATCGACCACGAAGGAGCACAGAAAACTCTGGCAACGACTATGGGGCAGTTAAATGACTGTACACATTTGTTCACACATGAAACTGTACACTTTAAAAAATACATAGAGATGGAACATAGGAAAATTAAAGTAAAAATAATTAGAAAATTAATGCAGAAGGCCAAGCATTCAACTA
>NW_007823761.1:0-829 GCF_000696425.1 Galeopterus variegatus
AATCCTATTATAGAAACTGAAAGATGGGGCATTAAAGAAGTGATTAAGTTGATGGTTTAGTGCTGGTCATGGGCATGGTTCTGACGGCTCTAAGAGGAGAGCATGTGAGGAGCTCCCCCCCCCTCTCTAATTCTACCGTATCGCAAAGTGATACCTTGCGTCACTGAAGCCACAACCAAGGAAGACCTTTACCAGGCGTGTTCCCTGAACTTGGGACTTCCCAGCCTCAGAAACTATAAGCAATAAATTTTGTTTTCTTACAAATTACTCAGTTCCAGGTATTTTTGTTATAAGTATCAGAAATGGACTAATACACCTCACATTTGAATATACATAGCTCTCTCCCCTTTTCTATTTCAGGAGTGAACTCACATCCTTTTTCTTTTATCATGCAAGGAAGCTTTGTCTACTACTGTTAATTTGAGGACCTGGAAGCCCAGCTTCTACCTTAGTGGACTTATCAAAGTCATCACTCACCAGTTATTGATAAAAGAAATTTTCTTCATTTCATTAGAAAAAGAAAAGTCTATAAAACCCTTTATTTTCTTTGAAAAATGGTATCTTTTTATTATTTATTTATTTTGTTTATTTTTTGTTTTTTTTTCTGACCGGTAAGGGGATTGCAATCCTCAGCATGGTGTTGTCTGCACCATGCTCAGCCAGTGAGTGCACCAGCCATCCCTATATAGGATCTGAACCCCCGGCCTCGGCGCTACCAGCGCCGCACTCTCCGAGTGAATCAATGTGCTGGCCCCCAAAATATCTTTTTTTCAAATGGTATTTTAACTAATATTGGTAAAAAGCTACTATGGATCAGAGTGCTGGGACG
>NW_007823762.1:0-829 GCF_000696425.1 Galeopterus variegatus
AATATCTGTTCTCTACATCAAATGGGAACCTCTAAGTTAAGTACTACTTCCACTAAATGTGTGTGTGGGGGGGTAATTTAATTGTTTCCTTTTGAAATAATTAAAATTTGTTACAGTCTCATCATTTACTTTGTTTAGAAATGTCATTACTGTTGACAAGAGGTGAAAAATGAAAACGAATTCACTTCTGTCTGATTGAGGAAGCTCTGTAGACAGAAGCATGAGTACATATTCATTTGAACAATTAACATCTCAACAAAAGAACATTGTGCCAATACATTTTATTGTGAATACAGAACTTCTACTCTATGTCAATGCTCTGAAAAATGTGGAAATCCAAAGAGATATGTCGAAGTCATAAGGTGGCTTCATCCACTTTAAAGATTAGTAGAGCCCAACTAAAACCAGCCAAACAAACTCAGCTCAAAGACAGAGTCAAATATATTGAAGATATGAGGTCTCTTAGTGAAGGAGAATAACAAAAACAAAAAACAAAAAACACCCCCAGGTGTGTGAAGCTCCCAGGTGTGTGAAGCATCATGACGAGAGGACAGGAACATTCTCCTAACCAGCATCATTACTTATAGATATTTCAGCCAGATGTCCGTCATATCCAAATAAAGTCAGACTTAAGCTCGACTGCTGGCTGTTTTAGGTGTGCTCAGACAAATCATCTCGTATCTTTTGGGCATTGTTTCTCTATTTCAGACCACTTGCAACAGAATCACGTAGAATGATTATTTAAAAACAAATATTTATGGGATCTATCCTATACTGACTGAAATAAAATATCTATGTAATAGCCCCATAAATCTGAATTTTTGACATT
>NW_007823763.1:0-829 GCF_000696425.1 Galeopterus variegatus
TCTAGGCTCTCTATTCCATTGGTCTATATGTCTGCCCTATGCTAGTACCATACTGTTTTAATTATAGTAGCTTTATAGTAAATTTCTAACTTTGAGTCTTCTGATTTTATGCTTCTTTTTCAAGATTGTTTTGGCTATTCAAAGTTCCTTACTATGTCATATAAATTTGAGAATTGGCTTTTCCATTTCTGTGGAAAACCCTGTTGAAATTTTGATAAGAGATTGTGTTGAATCTGTAGGTTGCTTTAGGTAGCACCGACATCTTAAAGTTAAGTCTTCCTATCCAGCAACATTAATATCTTCCCTTTTATTTAAGTCTTCTTTACTTTCTACTAAGTCTTTTACCACCTTGGTTAAATTTTTCATAAGTATTTAATTCTTTTAGATGCTATTATAAATGGAATTGCTTTCTTAGCTTCTTTTTTGGATTGCTCAATGCTGATATATAGAAACAACTGATTTTTGCCTGTTGGTCTTGTATCCTGCAACTTTGCTGAATTTGTTTATTAGCTCTAGCAGACCTCTTTTGGATTATTTAGGATCCTACACATAGGATCATGATATCTGTGAATAAAAAGTTTTACATCTTCTTTTCCAATATGGATGCCTTTTATTTCTTTTTCTTGTCTAATTGCTCTGGCTAGGACTTCAGTACCATGTTGGGTAGCAGTGGTGAAAGTGGGCATCTTGTCCCATTCCTGATCTTGGGGGGAAAGCTTTCTGTCATCATTGAGCATGATGCAAGCTGTGCATTTCTCACAAATAAACTTTATCATATTAAGAAATTTTCCCTCTATTTCTAGTCTTTTGAGGGTATTATTTTTTTTTT
>NW_007823764.1:0-829 GCF_000696425.1 Galeopterus variegatus
AGTATTTCATTCTTTTATATAGCTGAGTAGTATTCCATTGTGTAGATATACCACATTTTCCATATACATTCATCTGATGATGGACATTTGGGCTGGTTCCAACTCTTGGCTGTTGTAAAGAGTGCTGTGATGAACATTGCGGAACAGGTATACCTTCGACTTGATGATTTCCATTCCTCTGGGTATATTCCCAGAAGTGGGATAGCTGGGTCATATGGTAGATCTATCTGCGATTGTTTGAGGAACCTCCATACCATTTTCCATAGAGGCTGCACCATTTTGCAGTCTCGCCAACAATGTATGAGAGTTCCTTTTCCTCCGCAACCTTGCCAGCATTAATCGGTCAGAGTCTTTTGGATTTTAGCCATCCTAACTGGGTTGAGATGGTATCTCAGTGTGGTTTTGATTTGCATTTACCGAATGCTGAGTGATGTTGAGCATTTTTTCATATGTCTCTTTGCCATTTGTATATCTTCCTTAGAGAAAAGCCAACTTAGCTCTTTTGCCCATTTTTTAATTGGGTTGCTTGTTTTTTTTCTTGTACAGTAGTTTGAGTTCCTTGTATATTCTGGATATTAATCCTTTGTCAGATGTATATTTTGCAAATATTTTCTCCCACTCTGTTGGTTGTCTTTTAACTCTTTCAATTGGTACTTTTGCTGTGCAGAAGCTTTTTAGTTTGATATAATCCCATTTGTTTATTTTTCCTTAGGTTGCCCATGCTTTTGGGGTCAGATTCATGAAGTCTGTGTCCAGTCCTACTTCCTCAAGTATTTCTCCTATGTTTTCTTTAAGAAGTTTTATTGTTTCAGGGTGTATATTTAATTCT
>NW_007823765.1:0-829 GCF_000696425.1 Galeopterus variegatus
GGGCCTGGCCTGAGAGGCGGCTCTCCAACATGCATGTGTCTAGACCTCCCGTGGAGGGACGCCCAGGCCTGAGGGAGCGGCCCCTTCTCTCAGATCCCGAAAGCCCAACTCTGGGGCAGGAAGGGATTTCTGGTCCCCCAACCCCGGCCACAGTGAGTGAGTGCAGAAGGACAGGGACAGGCCTCTCCAGGGATCCTGCTGTGCCCAGCCCTGGGCAGGGACTTGGGTGGTCCTGGCGAGCAGGTGGGCCACACTGTCTCTGACTAGTTTGTTCTCACTTTCCAGGAGCCTTCAAGCAAAACAGGATTTTCAAAGAGGAGGAGAAAGGGACTGCTAAGGATTGGCAGTGACACGTGGGTCCCAGACCAGTTCTGTGGCTGCCTCGGGATCACAGCACTGGCTGAAGGAACGTCCTACAAAACACCCCCTCTCCTGGGAGCACAGCCACATTCGACTCTCCCTGCCTGCATGGCCAGGACGACAGGACCCTGTGGCCAGATAGCAGCGGCGGAGCAGAGTCCAGACCCTGGCCCCCGTCCCACACACAGAGCATGCCACTGACACACACAAACGTGTGTGCACACGCACCCAGAGGCGCGTCCCAGCACCTCCAGGAGGGTCTTCTTCTTGGGTAAGACCCCAGGGGCTGGTGGTGAAGCTCCTCCCCTCCCAGACTCCAGGGGCCTTGCTGTGATGCCTCGGCTGCCTCCCTGGTAACACGAGGACAGCAGTCCCCACCCTCCCCACCTGAGGATGAGTCAGAGTCAGAGACTGGGTGCCCCTGATGACTCAGTGTGTTAAGTAGTTTCCAGGGACTACGGTGAAGGCC
>NW_007823766.1:0-829 GCF_000696425.1 Galeopterus variegatus
TCAAAATTACATGAAATTCTGAAAATTCTGATATGTCTTTGTATGTGTTATCAGTCATAATCACCATTATGAAAAAAAAAATTCTAAGTCATAGAAACGACCAAGATTCTTTTTTGTCAATTGTGTCTTTAAATAGTAAAGTTGCTTTGTTTTGATACTCTTTTTTAAAAGGTCTTTACAAATCTCAAAGTGTTATTTCTTCAAAGAAGTTTATGAAAAAGATAAAAGGACTCTGAAATTTACTGTGGAACACAGACCTCTGCTGGCGACTTTGGAACTATTCAATTGGACTGGATAATAACTCCAGAACTCCAAATAGAAAAACTGGATGAATACAATTGCTAACCTATCATCAAGCAGAACAAGAATTCCATAGGACTGAAATGATAAAAGACAAATGATTTTTTTTCTACTTTTTTATATGACACATTGCTAATTTTCTGTGTTTTGTTTTCCAGACTTTCAAAAATTTTATTTTCTCTTTCGGGCTATTTGGTAAAGTATACTTTCATGAGCAAAATTTAAGCATTTTCTCTCTACTTGATCCCTCCAGGATTTTGAAGATATTTGTGAGTATTCTTATTTTATGTCAATATAGTTATTTGCCTCAGTTCAACAAGAATCTGCTTTTGTTTGCAACAGGATGAAATTGGAGACACTTGTTATTTTAACCAGGCTTTGACTAGAGTGTCATATTTTAGATATGACCAGACTGCTTTAAGAAATTGAGATTGGGGCCGGCCCGGTGGCGCACTCGGTAGAGTGTGTCACTTGGGAGCGTGGCGGCGCTCCCGCCAAGGGTTCGGATCCCATATAGAGACCGGTCCGC
>NW_007823767.1:0-829 GCF_000696425.1 Galeopterus variegatus
CCTATATAGGATCCAAACCCGCGGCGGGAGCGCTGCTGCGCTCCCAGCGCCACACTCTCCCAAGTGCGCCATGGGCTCGGCCCTTTCATGAACTTTTTGAAGTGCCCTATACATATATTGTTAATTTAGTGTTACTTTGCACAGGTTTTCCCAAGTGGGTACACAGTCTGCATATCTGTTGTTTTAAAGTCTGGGTAAATGCCTTCAAGTTAATACAGTATGCTTTTCTTAATTATATTTGGGTAGTTTCTAATTTTTACTACCTTAAACAATGCTGTAGCAGATATATAGAATGATATCCTTTTTAAAAAAAAACTAGGACAGAATTTTTTCTCTCCTTATTTTAGAAGATTATATCACTATATAAAAGAGCCTGAAGGAACACATACTTTGGAACACTGTCCATGTGAACAATACTCCAAACAGTGGCTAGTATAAGAATTGACCAAAAAAACCCAAGAAAACCCCCACATGCCTGGGAGACAAGGAGGAATGAGCAAAAGAGGAGGCTGTGTGTGGCAATGAGATCTGAGATGGGAAGAGAGGCTGCTGAAATGGCATTTGGACAGGCAAGATCCAAGCAGAATTCACTCCCGAAAGACACAGGAAAAACAATTCTGGAGTTACCCATGTTCTCAGGTTGTTAACTAAGACTCTATCTACCCTTCAGCTGTCCCTGCTCAGAAAAAGGACACGAATGTGGCGAGTAGACCATCTCAGTATCTCTGGGAGTGCAGCAGCTTTTCCAGACAGGTGGCGAGGTGTCAAATTTAAACAGAAAAGCCATGATGGGCGGCAGAGGATTCTGACTAGTTGGAGAAAGAGAAGG
>NW_007823768.1:0-829 GCF_000696425.1 Galeopterus variegatus
CAAGACAAGGATGCCCACTCTTGGTAGCCTTCTTTGAAGACATTTTGATTATTTACTTCAAGTAAGTGAATAATTAATGTACATTAGAATGTAATTTTTTATGAACATTAAATTTTTTTAGCATTAATATTTTTACTTTTCAGAAAATGTTTATAAGAAAGATTAAAGTGTGTATAAACTACTTGAAACATACCTTTTTACTTTCCAAACCATTATTTCTGTTCAAACAGTAAAGTTTTGCATTTCAGAAATTTCAGTCATACACTTCCAAAAATTTGCTCCTCTTCCCCACCCCAACCATTTTATGTGGTAAGTCCTGTTCAACTGAAATAAAGACTGGATTTATTCTTCATGTGGTAAATTTAGTTCAGTGTAAGTAAAGGCTTGATTTGTTCCTCTGTTCACTTATTTTTTTTTCTTTATATTTTAAATCAACATCTGTCCTGAATTTTCAATATTAGCCAGACTTATGGCAAAGTAGTACAGGTTGAGGATTCCTAATTTGAGAAGCTGAAATCCAAAATGCTCCAAAATCTAAAATTTTGCAGTGCATACATGATACTTAAAGGTCATGCTCAAAGAAAATGTTCACTGGAACCTTTTGGATTTCAGATTTTCGGATTAGGGCTGCTCAACCAAAAATGGGTATAAAGCAATTTTTTTAATCTTACTAGGTGGCACACTGAAGATGATGAATACTGGAACCAAGAAATATGAATTCTGGCCTGGATCTGTTACTAACTGTATAATATTAGAACATCTTTTTATTTATTTGCAAAAAATTGTGTGAAACATTGCATATTAAAATTGTTTCTACAAGTTTTACAGT
>NW_007823769.1:0-829 GCF_000696425.1 Galeopterus variegatus
CTGTAAGAAATAAATTTCATTTGTTTATAAATTACCCAGTTTCAGGTATTCTGTTATAAGCAACAGAAATGGACTAATACAGGCCCTGAATTGAAGCAAGGGGCCTGGCCTTTATATGCCCACGTCAGCTGTCACTGGCTGCAAACTTTCCTCCAGAACTGGGCATCACCTTGGTGAAGGCAGCAACCTGTGGCCAAGGCTAATTCCCAGTGAGCAAAGGAGCTGCGAGACATCAGGAGCCAATATTCCCAGCAGCTGGGAATGGGCATGTGGGCCTTGAAGAGCAACCCAAAGAGAACATTGCTATAGCCACTGTAATACCCATCTCATCAAGTTCTCGTGAGAACTGAATGAGATAAAACATGTTAAGAGCTTAGCAATATGCCTGGCACATCATGGTTTTTTTTTTTAAAGTACCCATTATTGTTGTTATTATAATAATAGTATAAATATAATTTATATAAATTATATATAAATATAAATTGACATAAATTATATACATATAATAATATTTACAAGCGTCCATTTCATATGGTTTAACCTGATAATTAATAGGAACATTTAACAATCTAATACCTGTTCTACATATCTTATAGGATTATTTTGAGGATCTACGAGAGATGGATGTATGAAAAAAATGCTTTGTAAAGTGGAAAGTTTTACTAAAATGTTGACACACTAGACTATTGTTATTGTCTATTTTTATTACTACAACATCTAATAGAATGGCTATGTTCAGGCCTCCCCAGCCAACAACAATAAACTGTTTTATCTCCATTAAACACTCAAATTATAATTTACTTTGAGCCCTACTAGTCCACCTCAGAAC
>NW_007823770.1:0-829 GCF_000696425.1 Galeopterus variegatus
CGGGGTGCTGGTGGCTCTCACTGCAATTGGGTCTGGAGCTTTTTCAGTAAGGAAATTGTGACAACGAGACAAGGAGAGAGGTCTTGAGCTCACTTCGGCTTCCGTTTATCAAGACAATAACCAATTTGTCTAAATTAAAAAAAATAAAATTAAAAAACTAAACTAATGCTTCCTCACCTCCTAGACTTACCAGACAGAGTTAACTAGCTAGTGGCCATGGCACACTCTGAAGCAACTATGATTTTTTTAGGAACTAAAGGCATACAGGGCAAGAAAGGTAAAGTTCATTCCTGACTGTGCTTTGTTTCACTTTTGAAATGAGAAACCCATTTCTACAAAAAGCAGTTCAGAGCTGCCCAGCTCTCCCTAGTCCAGCTTAAATGGTTATGTGGCCTTCAGCTTATTTAAAAAAAATAAGGCTGAAATGACCAAGTTCTTAAAATTCAAGACAGATATTAATAATAGAGGAATTCATAAAAACTTGTATGACAGACTATTTTTCACTTGTGGTCATGGGTTTGGGTATATCATAAATACAAAAATTGTTGTCTGAGAGACAGTTTACTCTAGCTGGGTAAAGAGCTTGACTTTATTATTGTTTTTAATATGTATATTGGAGAAGAGAGGATAAGACAGAGAGAAAGAAAGAGAAAGGGACAGGGAGACAGACAAAAGGCCAGTGGATAGAGAATGGCATGGGTAGGTGCTGGTGACAGGGACAGAGACTCCCACATCCAGCTTTCCAATGCCAGTATAAATCATGCTAGAAAAAAATTATTGGATGATGGATTGAAGAGGGCCTTTCATCATTCCTTGTTTTTTTCTATTC
>NW_007823771.1:0-829 GCF_000696425.1 Galeopterus variegatus
GTTCCTCCATTTTAGAAGTAAGCAAAGGACAACAAATTAGTTCTAGTGCAGAGTTTAAGTGATAGGAACAGCAAATAATCCAACACGGAACTGAAAGAAAGAAACAAAATACCCACAAATCAGAGACAAAGTTTGATATTAACCAGTAAAGGTCTCATATCACCAAAGAACACTTTTAAAACCTAGAGGGACTGGAAGTCCTCCCAGCTACTAATCCAGGGAAGTTGGAGGGCTGGGGGCCTCAGCCACGCCCCACCAACACTCACAACCAGCCCAGCAATGATCACCAAGTCACCACAGGAAGCACCCTGAGTTGGGGTGCTGGGGGAGTGTGGGCTTCAGCCACACCCCTCTGACATCTGCACCCAGTTCAGCAATGACTGGGCCACTAGTGGAAGCTCCCTGGTCTCCCCTGCAGGAATGAGGGGGGTGCCATAGGCCTCAAGCCCACCCCTCCACCTTCCTCCTTCTCCCACCCTATTTCCTTCCCTTTCCCCTCTCCCCCTCTGCAACATCATAGAACGTAAAACATCATAGAATGTGAAAAAAAATAATAAATAAACCTAAATAAATAAAATAATAGTAATAATGATAATAAAAAAATGTTTAAAAAGTGAAAATAAAAAAAGAATTTGAGTGAATGTCAATAAAACCAGTTGAATTGTAAATATTCTGTCTTTCCATATATTTGATCAGGGATGTCAAAAACAAAATTGTCATTCCTAGGATTTCAGGCATGAATACTGATCTATGAATTTTAGTTTAATGTTCTACCAGGGGACACTAAAAGAATATGAACAATTTGGACATCTGTTGAGTTACTCTTAGA
>NW_007823772.1:0-829 GCF_000696425.1 Galeopterus variegatus
AAACTCATAGAAGAAAACAGGGTAAATATTTCAGGGAGTACGACTGAGCAAAGCCTTATGAATAAGAACCAAAAAGCACAGGCAACAAAAAGAAAAATAAACAAATTAGATTATATCAAACTAAAAAGCTTCTGCACAACAAAGAAATCAGTTAACCCAGTAAAAGACAACCTAGAGAGTGGGAGAAAATATTTGCAAACTGTGTGTCCAACAAGGGATTAAAATCCAGAATATACAAGGAACTCAAGCAAATTAACAGTAAAAAAACAAGTAACTGGATTAAAAATAAAAATGGACAAAAGTGCTGAACAGACATTACTCAAGGAAGACAAAGAAATGGCCAATAGGTACGTGAAAAAATGCTCAATGGACAAAAGAGCCAAACAGGCATTTCTCAAAGGAAGATGTACAAATGGGCAACAGACACATGAAAAAATGCTCAGTGTCATTCAGCATCGGGGAAATGCAAATCAAAACTGCATTGAGATATCATCTCACCCCAGTTAGACTGGTTATTATCAAAGATACAGAGAATAACAAATACTGATGAGGATGTGGAGAAAGAAGAACCCTTCTATACTGTTGGTGGGACTGTAAATTAGTACAGCCATTATGGAAAACAGTGTGGAGCTTCCTTCAACAAGCACAGATAGAACTGCCATATGATTCAGCAATCCCACTGCTGGATATATACCCAAAGGAATGGAAGTCATCATGTTGAAGGGACACCTGCACTCCCATGTTTGTTGCAGCTCTATTCACAATAGTCAAGAGTCGGAACCAACCTGAATGTTCATTGATGGATGACTGGATTGAGAAAATGTGGTAT
>NW_007823773.1:0-829 GCF_000696425.1 Galeopterus variegatus
TTAATAATAATATAATGTTAAATTAATGCAGTAACAGAGATATTTCTAATTTGTTGTGTTTCCCCCACAACTTTGCTATATATTTACGTACTCAGTCAGGAGAATTATCACTATAGGGAGACCATACTTTATAAAGGAGACTATATAACTTTAAACATCTCTATTTGATTATTCAAAACCATGATAATGAATGAATACTTGCTCTTTGTCAAATATGTGTTAAATGCTAAAAATATTTTCTCTTAATCCTCATTGCCACCTTATATGGTAACACCATCATCCACATCTTACAGATGAGGAAGCTACTCCAAATTCTATAGCTAATAAGCAACAACGCCAGGACTCACACCAAAGGCTTTCTTTCACTAAAACCTGTGGGCCTAACTTCCAGAGGACAAAGAGTAGCTGAATATGCAAGATTCTCTCTGTACTTATAACTGCAAACAATCAGACCTATAATGATTATATCACTCTAAGAAGTGAACCATCTCCAAGAAGGTTACATGTATTTTCTAATGTTATATTAAAAGCACATGAGAATAGAGAAAAGACTGAAGATGACTAGGAGGTTTACTTTTGCTGAAAGAAGAAATTGGCTTAAATATTAAAAAAAAAAAAAAGAAAAAAGTGAAGACTATAATTCTGAGGGTTTGAATATACTATTAGAAAAAGCCACAATAGTTTATTGTACAGAAAGACAGCAGCGTAATACTGATCAGCATTTCACTCCCCATTAGCTTTTGTTCTCCAGTTTTTTATGAAAAAGACAATTGTACAGAATCAAGCTCATATTAGGGATTTGTTCAAATAAGCGAGTTTCATTATGAAA
>NW_007823774.1:0-829 GCF_000696425.1 Galeopterus variegatus
TTGCTATGTCTCCATATGGTGGAAGAACGGAAAAAGACATCCCACTCTCACAAGGCTTTACATAGAAACATTAAGCCGTTCATGAGGGTAGAACCCTTATGACCCAAACATCTCCCAAAGGCCTCACCTCCCAATGCTATTGAATTGGGAATGAAGTTTCCAACACATAAATTTGGGTGGACATGTTAGACCATAGCACTGGATTTAAACTTTAAAAGTAAAAAATATAACAATATAAATTACATTAGAAATTTTCTGAAAGCTAAAAATGTCCTTCTATGTGTTTAAGCAAATATGAAAACCATAAAGAAAAGTCACATAACATGGACTCCTCACAGTTTAAATTCATGAGGAATATTTAAAATAGAGAAATGAGATCCAATAAAAGGAAAAAAAATATTATATTTATCATACTTGTGATTATTTGCAGAGTATAATATATGCTTACAAATTTCCATATTGGTTTCAAACAAAGAAAATATATTTAACATATATGACAAAGCACAAAACTTTTACAAATAGCCTAAAATTCAGCAATTAAGTGATGATTACAAGTCACCTCTTTCTTCTAAATTTGAGAGCATTCTCAATATGTTTTAATAAAATAATAATAATTATGATTTTGTTTAAACTAGGATGATTGAGACTTTATGTGATGTCAATGAGATTTTCAGAGTACTTTTATTTCTCTAAAATTAGGGTAAGCTGAGGGTAAACAAACATAGATATTTAATTATAAGTATGAATTATAACATGTTTCAGAATTAAATTTATATGGTAACTTTAGGAATCCATGCCTTTGGGGAGATATGTCCAGATTTAAGAAAAA
>NW_007823775.1:0-829 GCF_000696425.1 Galeopterus variegatus
AAAAAAAAAACAACCTAGTTTCTGAAGTAATAGAAGCAAAGAAGTAATGAAGTGAACCATTTCATTAACTTTTCAGGACAAAATCTCAGTGCAATCCATAGCAGGTGTAGGTTATATGATGTGATTTGTTATATATCAGTATTTCACCATCCATAAAAAAATTTAAATGTCCTAATTGCCTCTCTATTAGTAAGGTATTTTCATAAAAAATGTGTTGAATTATTTTCTCTTGTACATTTCATCCTCCATTCATCCACACACAAACACTTAAATAAGTCGTAACACTTGTACTTGATCAATCATATGACTGCCTTCTAAAACAAAAAAGTGTTCATTCAAACTTACATAGTTCTTTCTCCATACATTGCCAAATATCAGTCACCTTTTAACAAAGATAAATACCTTACGTATTAGCAGCTGTGAAATTTAGTTCCATAGATGACAACCCTGGTTGTCCACAAGCAGGAAAATTTGTAAAATGGAAATAAGAATTCAAAATAAAAGAGGGTCACTAAGAAAGGGAAGGTTATGAAGAGAAGGCTGAGATTGAAATAGCTGTGTGCAGTATATAAATTCAGTGTCTACTGCAGAATCCACCAGTGCCATTATTATTCTTCATATGAGACACATGTAAGTGTCTCATAGACCCGAAAATCTTGCAAATCAGTAGACAACTCTTTTGTTATCCTGATTGTGAATCATATCTGAGTAGAAAATTCCTGGATTGTAGTCTTTAGTCTATTTCAGTATTCGATAAACTGTATTCCGCCGTCTTCTGATATGTGTTGTTCCAGATGCTAAATCCTTTGTTATCAGTGAGAGGTATAAT
>NW_007823776.1:0-829 GCF_000696425.1 Galeopterus variegatus
AGTGAACTTGCTGTTCTGCAAGTTAAGATAGGGGTATTAATGTGTTTGAAAGAATATATGTTAAAGTTTCTGAGAAAAATAAAATAAGTGTCAGAGTACTTTGTCAACTCAAGCTATCAGATACATAAAAAAATCACTTCTGCTTCTATAATAGTATTTTTGAGATCCATTTAAAATAAAGCAGGATGATTATGGACACACATGAGAAAACAAACAAAAAAGTGTTAGTCAATATTTAGCCAATCCATTAAACAGATTTTTACTTTATATGACTCTTACTAGATTAGCTGTTTTAATACCTGAGAAATTCTACTTAAAATAAAGACTTTATATACACTAGATATTTTCTGACAAAATTTGATGTGTTTTTTTTTCTTGACTGCAGTGGTAATAAATTCCTTGAATGTGCCAAACAAGACTTTCTGAATTCCCGTATAGAATGACAATCTTTTCTCTCAAACACAAGTGAGGTGAGACAATTAAGTCACCATCTATTTCCTGTAATAGGCAATTTCTTTTTCCTGAAACATGACAAACTACAGTTTAATATACTCACACTCTAAAGGTTCATTGCTGAAAGTTCAGGCTTGGTCTAACCTTTGGGAGTCAGTGATGGAATGGGCCTCCAGAATTTTTTGCAAGTTGAGTTAAATGAAAAGTCTTAGAACTGGCAGGTTATGGAAACATCATCAAACTTTAAAAGCATATTTTAGAATCTCTGTTCATAATAGCATGTCAGAGCTAACCTAGTAGAGCCAAAAAATTTTGAAACAATCAACAAAACAGTTATATTTTTTCTGAAGAAAAAAATGCACTGAATAAGGTCAAC
>NW_007823777.1:0-829 GCF_000696425.1 Galeopterus variegatus
TCTCTCCCCTCATCTCGTGGCAGGACACAGAGGACCCAGTGGAGGACTCCAGGCCCTAGGGGAAGGCAGAGCCACAGTACAGGAAGAGCTGTCATGGGGAGGGCTGCCCTCCAACACCTTGACTGGACTGTGACGTGAACAAGAGATGAGGTGTATTGGGATGAAAGGCTGAGCCAGAGAGATGTAGGGTCGTCAGTTACAGTTGCATGTATGTGTGTGTGTTTCATATTGTTTAATGCCTCACACCCAAAACCAAGGGGCTGTAGTTGAGACTGGGTACCCTACAGCTTGGCGGGCAAGCAGGGAAGGAATGAGGTACCCAGAGGTGGCATCCATGCCTGCTTTTCCCAAACCCCCTCAGCTTACCTGCCTGCTCGGGCTGCTTAGCCACAGCCTCCTGAACATGCCCAGGACCTCGGCCCTGTGTGAGAGGGTTTCCTCATCTCCATTTCTCTTTCAATCTCCCTGGGGAGTTGACTGATCTGTTAACTATCAACCACTGTGGATTAGCTACCGGCAACCTCTCAGGGGCACCACTGGTCCACTCTTCAAGGCACAGGTGCGGTCTGCTGACTGTGAAGGAGGACGCAGGGCGGGCACGGGCATGGGAAGGAGGTGGGTTGGACCACACGTTCTTCTCATTCCTTAACGGGCCCACGAATCACCTGGGGACCTTGTTAGGATGCAGATTCAGTTTCCATAGGCCTGGGAGGGGTCCCAGGTTCTGCATTTGTAACCAGCTCCCAGGTGAAGTCGATGCTGCTGGTGCCTGAACGATATGCACAGTAGCCAGGCCACATGCCTGAATAATGCACGTCCCTGGTAGCAG
>NW_007823778.1:0-829 GCF_000696425.1 Galeopterus variegatus
GCGACACTGAGGGTTGCGATCCGTTGCCGGACACGAAAAAAGACAAAAAAAAAAAAAAACCGTCCCCACTGCTTTACATGCAAATAAATTTTAGCTTGCAAAGATGGTTTGAAATAATTTCACCAGACAGCACAAGATTCTAGGTTTTTAAGGAAGGCAGACCCGAAACAAATAGATTTTCATTCTTTTATCTACAAGAGAGTTCCTAAACTGGTGGTCTAGAGGCTATATCCAGTCGTTGGATGCATTTTGTTGATCCTGAACCAATTTTTAAAAATGTTTGGAATCCGTTGCTGACATTTAAAAATTAACACAATTCGCAAAAAATCCAGTGGCCACACAGACTACCTTCCCACATAGTCAAAATCGGCTGGAGCTGTGTAGTGGCTGACCTCTTTTGTCTGGGTCACACCCTTTGGAGTTTGCCACAGTCTCTACCCTTTCCTCTGGTCATATACCTGGCCTCCTGGCCTCATTTACATGATTTGTTTGGCCTCTTTCCAGATCTGAGTTTTTGACTCCAGACTTAAAGGCAGTACAGGAAGGAGGTTCTTAGAACTCTGTGCTTCAAGCAGGGAACCTATAGCCTGTTTTCATGAGGACACTCAGATGCAAACCAAGCTAAAAAGGACCTGTCATCGTTTCTTACATCCTTCAGTCCCTGCTGACTCTCACAGCTCCTGACTGGACCCGTCAGGCTATGTGTTTGTGACACTGTGTGCAGATTCAGGAATACACTTCATTGCGCAAGATGTGACAATATTCACAGCAGTACAGTATCATATGATACACATTCTGATTGCTTCCTTTACACCGATGTTCTAGGTTT
>NW_007823779.1:0-829 GCF_000696425.1 Galeopterus variegatus
TTCTTCCCACCAGGAAGCAAGAAAGTTGCTCTCATTCCACGAGTTAGTGTTGCAAACTGCCATTCAGTAGACCTCATGGAGCACCAGCATCTTTGGAGCTTGACTGCATGTTGAGAACCACCACCTGCAACAGGAATATCCTAAGTTCAGAGAGGGAAACTCTTAAATCTGTTGGTGCTGCACTTGTTGTCTTATGTCATCTGAACTTGAACCTGGAAAGCAGAGCAGATTCCCGGCGTGTGCTTGCCTGAACCCAGGGTCTGACCATGCTGGCGTGGAGGCTTAGATCTTCTTCGGGAGTTGTGTGTGATTCACATTCTGCCTTGCTAATCACTTGGCATTCAATAGAGTCCATAATTGTCACTTAATTTTCAGAGACAACTGTTTTTCTTGGGTGTTTGGAGGTAAGTCCAGAAGTATATTCAAGATATTTATTTCTAGGTTCCACATGTTGAGTTGGGTCTGCCATCTAGGTCAGTCCCCATTAAGAAGGCCAAACTGGAAAATTGTACTAACGTGCAGAGAGGCCCCCAGAGCCTGCCCCACACTGTGATGGTAATGGTCTGCACTCACTAGAGAAGGTTTAAAATGTGGCATGCAGGCTAAGCGTGATTTTAACTCAAGGCAGTGGCGTGGTTTTAGCACCAAGCTAGGAAGGGATGGGCTATTAATCCTTTTGACATTCCTTTGAATGGCATCATATTTCAATCCTGTTAAGCTGTGGGGCTATTGTTGATCGGTCTCCCTCCCAAAGCAGGACCTCTGCCGTGCTGAAGCTGCAAAACGTGCCTGGCTCTGTGCCTTTAAGACAACAGTTGGCTTCAGCCTG
>NW_007823780.1:0-829 GCF_000696425.1 Galeopterus variegatus
TCTGGCCCTGGGAGCATCTGCTCTAAAGGTAGCCTTTGATCTCCACCGTTGTCCCACAGCTACTACAAGTTCATCCTGGAAAAGGAATGGAGAGAGAATCCTAGCCACACATCCAGCCACAAATTTAGTTAGTTATGTACTTAAAATGCCAGTTAAACTGTTAATATTCCAGCATCCATGTCAAGTATTGGGCTGTCTTCATTTAGCACTCTTCATTACAAAAGGAGGCTCTACGGGAGAGAAAACTTTGCCCCATCTGAACTCAGGTAGGGCCCGTTTACCTTGGTAGCACTGGAGACAGTGCTGGCCAAACTTGAGTGAATCCCCAGGAGGGCTTGTTAAAACCCCAGGCTGCTACCCCAGCAGTTCTGGGGTGGAGAATGTGCATTTCTTCCAGGTCTCAGGTGGTGGATGGGAGGACTCGCACTTGCAGCCCCTGCAGGATTTCTGAGTCAACCAGTGCCACTGCAGCCTTGGGTGGCTTGGTCTGCCCCCTACTGGTGGACGACGAAGCCGTGCTGCCTTCCCGGTCCACTGGGTGGCACTTGAGCATTTTCCTGCTTTCTTTAGTTGCAGCTACTTAGTAAAAGCACATGTCAGATTGACTTTTAAACAGATGGCTTCTTCAGGTAGAGTGACCACCCTGTAGCAGGTGGTATCATGGAAGAATGCTTTATCAAGGTGTGGTTTTTTTAAAAACTTATTTGGAATTGTTGAATAACATTTCCATTTAGATGTGACGTGGTTGCAATAGTAAGATTTTGAAAAACTGTTCAACATCGACGACTATCCTGTCCTTGTCTCCGTTGTGCTTTTCAAGGAAATGCCA
>NW_007823781.1:0-829 GCF_000696425.1 Galeopterus variegatus
AAACAGAGGTGCTGTGCCCGTTGTCTGCCCAGGAGACAATGGGGGTCTGGGGAGCCCACCTAGCCGGTTTGTGAGCACACGGTGGAGCCCGGGACAGTGAGACCCATGGTCACACACCTTGTCCCCTCTCCGGCTAGTGCTTCTCTAACTTGTACATGAATCACTCGCATCTTCCTACGATGCAGATTCTGACACCGCTGGAGCAGGTCTGCCTGAGCTCTTGCGTCCCTGTGAGTTCTGGGCCCGCGAGCGGCACTGGGAAAGGCGAGTGCCATGGCCAGCTCGCCAGCTCAGGTGACGCGGGATGGAGGCAGCACATGCCAAGGGGCTGCTGACGGCAGAGGAAGGGAGCTGGCAGGGTGAGGGGAAGACCCAGGCCTAGAGGAACGGTAGGCTGTGACCCAGGTTTGAGCGGGACAAGGAGGGGCTCTGGCCGTGGGGAGGGGACACCAGCTAGGATGCCCTACACAGTCCAGCAGGGAGGGAGCTGGGCAGATCAACACCCCTGAGGCTCCCTCCTCCAGCTCTCCTCCGGGCCTCTCTGGGTCAAACCCAGCCCAGCCACCAAGCCCAAGGCTCAGGGCAGGTGACGAATGTGGAGGAGCAAACACAGAACAGCAGCTCTGGGCACCAGCCACCATGACCAGAGCTCAACTGTGGAGGGCGCCCCCGGCCAGGCCGTCTGGGTGGGCCCAGCTCCCTCATCTCCCACCCAAGAGCTGTCTGCAGCCCATGCCACCACCCCATTCTCTTGGTGGCAGAGGGGACGGACCACAACAGAGCCCTCCTCCTCGTGGGCTTTGGATGCCAGCGTCCAGGAATAGGGGAG
>NW_007823782.1:0-829 GCF_000696425.1 Galeopterus variegatus
GTGACTGTGGGACTTATTAGTTAGAAAAGTACTGAGCCCTGGGCCCTGGGCAGCACAGTGCCTAGGGATTATGGAAGTGAGAAGAATCCTGCAAAGGAGACTGAGCATGAGTGGTAGAAGGAAAAACCTGGAGAGTGTAGTACACTCAAGTTGTTTTGAGAAAGGAGGAGGGATGGATCAGTGTCAGATGCAGCTGATGACAACCAAAAACTGAACATTGAATTTAACAACATGAGATTACTGCTGATCTTCACAAGAGCAGTTTTGTTGGAGTGGTGGGATAAATTCTTTCTTGAATTTAAAAAGAATATGGGAGGACAAAAGAATATTTGAGACAGCAAGGATAAACAGCTCTTTTTTTTTTTTGGTGTGGCTGGCCAGTACAGGGATCAAACCCTGGACCTTGGTGTTCTCAGCACCATGCTCTAACTGAGCTAACCTGCTAGCTCCCATCAACTCTTAATTTTAAGTTTTCTTATAAAGCCAAGGAGAATAATAGGCTGGTGGGGAAGGTGTCACTTTTTGAAAGATAGGAGACATAACTATGTTTACTTATTGAAAGAAGGACAAAAATAATGTGGACAGGTTTGAAAATTTTTGAATCTATGTTCGTTAGTAGACATGAGCTGATAGGATCTATTGTATAGGTGGAAGGACTGCCCATTGCTAGGGACTTGGGCAGTTTTTCAAGTGTAATTGGAGGAAAGGCAGAATACATGGGCTTAGATATAGGTAGGGGGTAGATGTGATGGCGGCTTGAAGATGTTCACTTCTTTTTTTTTTTTTTTCCTTTTTGTCTTTTTTCGTGACCGGCAATGGATCGCAACCC
>NW_007823783.1:0-829 GCF_000696425.1 Galeopterus variegatus
ATGTTCAGCTTTGGAAAATACAAGTCAGAAATATTGGTGGCATCCATGTAATGTTAGGTCTACAGGCTTGCAGAATGCCAGAGCTGTGGAGGCTTGGGCGACTCCATCCCAATTTCAAAGGATGTATAGAAAAGCCTGGGGGCCAAGAAAGAGATCTGTCTCAGGGGTGGAGTCATGGAAGACAGCCTTCACTAGAACTATGCCAAGTGAAAATGTGGGGTCAGAGTTGCAGCAAAGAAACCCTACCAGTGTCATGCCTAGTGGAACTGTGAGAGTGGGACCACCATTGAGACCCCAGACTTGTGGAGGTGCCAGGTTGGAATGCCACCCTGGGAGAGCTGAATTGTAGCCTGTGACCAAGAAAGCCATAGGAGCTGAGCTGCCCAAGGACTTGGGGACTTGACCCCACACCTGCACGCAGAGGAGGTTGAACATGGAGTCTAGGTACATGATTCACCAGATTTGAGATTTAATGTCTGCTGTGCTCAGTTTGGAGTTGCTTGGGACCTGTTACCACTTTCTTTTGGCCTATTTCTCCCTTTTTGAATGGGAATATGTATCTGATGATTGTCCTACCATTGTATCTCGGAAGTAGATAACTTGCTTTTAATTGACAGGTGGAATTTTGAACTTTGGACTTATGAGTTGAAACAAATTAAGACTTTGGGGAGGAAATGAATGTGTTTGTATGTGAAAAGGACATGAGCTTTGGGGGGCCAGCAGTGGAATGTAGTGGATTTAATTATATTCCCCCAAAACTCACTGCAGTTTGAATTGTGTCCCCCAAGTTTTACATATTAGAAACAGCCCCCACTATGACTGTTAGGAA
>NW_007823784.1:0-829 GCF_000696425.1 Galeopterus variegatus
GAAAACACACCCTGTGGATTGGGCATTAACCAGCTGCTGGCAGCAGCATTTTGGAAGGAGGAGGTTCTGCTGCTGGTCCCTCCTCCCCGTTCCTCTAACTTGCTCACACACTAGGATGAGATGACTCCTGGAAAACATCACCCAGGGCTCAGCGAGGGCGAGGCACAGAGAGAGATGACCACACAGAACAGAGTCCGGGAAAGGTGGCCTGAAGCGAGGAAGAAACTGAACGATGATGGTGCTCATCCCCGCAGACCAAGCTTGCTTCGGCCCCTATGGGGCTCTCCCCGTACAGCAGGTTCTCCTTTGGGGACCACGCCTCTCACTGCACGCAGTCTTGACTGCAGTGTCCATCATCTGCCCTAATCTCAACCTCACCAAGGGCTGGATAAGCAACATTAGCAACTCTAATAAGATTCTCCTCTCTGGGAATTTGGCTTGAATGCAGTGACAACAAAGATGAGAAAAACCTGAAGCTGACTCCTCCTTGATGGTGGAGCCCAAGCCAGCTGCCCATGAATTTCTGCTCCCTCGATCCTTGAACCATCTGGTTCTTTAGCTTTTCCTTTGACTCTATGAGCTTCCAATAAATTCCGTTTTCTTCTTAAATAACTCAGGATCAGGTTTGGTGGTTCACAGACAAAGAACTTTGGCCTGGCCCCCAAATTCGAGGTCTCCACAGCCAGGCACAGCCTGCCTTTCCAACTCCCTCTTCCCCCATTCTCAGCCCTGGCTATATATTAGAGGCTTAAATAATACATATACTGAAGGTTTAAATCATACCAAAGCCCAGCCCCCACCCTGCAAGATTTTAATGTATATGGGCTGG
>NW_007823785.1:0-829 GCF_000696425.1 Galeopterus variegatus
ACTTGAATATTTTTCTAAAACATTATTACTATTGAGTGTGATTCTTGAGAGGTGCAAAGATTTCAGGCAATTATCAGAAAAGGATGATGTTAATAATTACTTAGAACAGGGGTTGCAAATGCATGGGCCACCAGTCAAGTCCAACCCTTACGTTTTGTTTGAACAGTACAGTGCTTTTTTGTTTTTAATTGCATTTGAAGTCCTTTAGAAAGGGCGTGCATTCTTAGCTCCCATTTTCCCCAACACTTCCTATTGTCTCTAGCCTGCTGCCTCCTCATGCATCACACCTGTCAGACCCCAGTCACCCAAGTGTGCAACCCCTGAACTAAAATTTATTAATCAATAGAAGAAAATTATAACTCAAAGGAAAAGTCAAGTTTTTACAGTTTCTTAAATGCTTCTTCTAATGACTTTTCACAGGAGGTACTGAAAAAAGAGATCAGCAGACTCGGAGAATTCTTTCAAGATGTAAACTCTTGCCACCTTCCTCTGAACCCTGCCCTGTGTGTAAAAGGGATTGATCATGATGTAAGTCAGCCTACTCAGTAGATAAATTGAGCATTTCTGTTTTGTGTTGTTTAGTTCACTGTATATTTTTTGAAATGGCAAAAATAATTGACATTGCAGTTGTCTTAAGGAAAAAGCCATTGAATTCCATCCACGCCATGTGCTCTCTGATGCACTAGAATGAGTGGGCACCATATTGGCCTTATCATATGGTTTGTTGGTTTGAAAACAAACTCTTCATCCGTTCAGTGAAAAATAAACAAATAATGATACTTCTCACTGAATTGATTTCTTGACTCATTCAAAACGGTTAATTTGAGGA
>NW_007823786.1:0-829 GCF_000696425.1 Galeopterus variegatus
CCAGCAGGCTTAAGTCAATCTTATTGATTTAAGTCAATCTCATTCTCCCACAGGAACCAGCGGTTGTCACTCCATCCTCTTGATACTACAAAGCCTGACTCCAACAGCCTCTGGTTGTTCATTCTGTTCTCAAGCACAATTTCCATGTGGCCCTGAGTGGCATAGTGTCCTCTTATCAGGGGCTGTGAGTATATGCGACTAATGAACCACTGTCGATCTCATCTGCCCAGTGTTCAGCCATCCCCATAACCCTTCCTCTCTACTAGGGTGAAGAGGAGGTGATTTAAATAGGATCCCTCATATTGTCTTTTATGGATTCACCACTTCCCCTCTATGGCCACCCCCTTTTTAGCCCCTGGCAACCACTAACCTGTTCTCCATTTCTATGGCTTTTTTCATTTCGAGAATATTATACAAATAAAATGATACAACAGGTAAGCCTTGGGGACTGGCTTTGTTCCCTCAGCATGATTCTCTGGAAATCCATCCTGATTACCATGCACATTGTCACTTCATTCCTGGAATTTCATGGTATGAACGTAACAGTTTACCCTCTCACCACTGAAGGACATCTAGATTGTTTCCAGTTTTTAATTATATGAATAAAGCTACTATAAACATTCACATATAGGATTTTGTATACATATAAGTTTTTATTTCTCTTGGATAAATGCCCAAGAATGCAATTGCAGGGTCATAAGGGAGTTTCACGATTAGTTAAGAAACTGCTCAACTGTTTTCTATGATCCCTGTACCATTTCACACGCTCAGCAGTACCTCATCAGTGATTCAGTTCTTCCACATCCTTGTAAGTCTTTGGTGTTCTCAC
>NW_007823787.1:0-829 GCF_000696425.1 Galeopterus variegatus
AAAACAAAACAAAACAAAACAAAGAAAGTTAAAACAATCACAATAATATGTTGAACTTTAAAAGGAGAGAACAGAACTGAGGTTACCAGAGGTAGGGAAGGTGGATGGGGATGAAGGGTAAGGGAGGAATTGTTAAAGGGCCATGAAACAAGATTATATTGTATAATGATGAATATACTAATTATCCTGATTTGATCATCACATATTGCATACAGGTATTGATATTCCACTCCGTACCCCACAGACATGTACAATCAACTATGTCACGATAAAAAAAACAATGAAAAAAATCAGAGACAATTTTTTTTTGTAACTTTTATGTTTTGTAGTCAGATAAGAAGACTAGCACTCAGGAAATTGTTAAACATATAAATAATTCCTCTTTTCACCTATTTTTTGAAAATAGTTGAACAGAACATGGAGGACTAGATTTAAAAGTGATGTTATAATTATGGAATTAAAAAATCACAATCGTGGGAGAAATTCTAGTGATTTTGAGATTTTTATGATATAAAAATAAAGAACTAAATGTTAGAATATCGTATAAATGGCACGAAATGCTTCCATTCCTATACTTGTTACATATAGTAGTATAGGCAACAATGGTCGCCTGCTACCCTTTGTTTAGGAAGGTAGCAGTCATTGTCTCAATGCTCATGGCCACTCCTCAGAGAAAGGGAAGTTAGGACTTGCTAAACCCAGTTTACCAAGGGGAAAATCAAGATTGAGATAGTCAGAGTGACTTTTCCCTGGTCACAAATCACAGAGTAGGATCAGAGCTCAGAGTTGATTGATTCATCTTCAGGATTTATTCCTATCTCTTCTGCCA
>NW_007823788.1:0-829 GCF_000696425.1 Galeopterus variegatus
GGAAACTAAATAATCTGCTCAATTTTCTGTAAAATTAAAATGATTCTAAAAATAAAATCTAATTAAAAAAGATCTGATAAAAGGATAAGAAAATATGCTACTGACTGGGAGAAAACACTTGTAAACCCCTACCTGACAAAGAAATTGTACTTAGAATATGTGGAAAATCTCTTAGAACTCTATATTAGAAAAACAAACTAATTAGAAAGTGGGGAAAAGATATGAAGAGACACCTAGGAACACATTGTCAAAACCATTAGCCATTACAAAAATGCAAATTAAAACCACCATGAGATATCTCTACATACCTATCCGAATTGCTAAAATACAATAGAGTAACAACACCAAATACTAGCCAGAATGTGCAGAAATAATATCACTATGTTGCTAGTGAGAGCATGAAATGGTCACAAAACTCTAGAAAACATTTTGATGATTTTTTAAAAAAAATAAACATAAACCTGCCATATTACCAGTAATTGCATTTCTTGGCATTTATCCAAGGAAATGAAAACTTCTTTTGACAAAAAACCTATACACAAATGTTTATAGCAGACACATTTGTAATTTGGAAGCAATTAGATGTCATTCAATAGGTGAATATGTATAAAAAGTATGGTACAGCCATGCCAAGAAATACTACTCAGCAATAAAAAGAAAAATAACTTACTGTTACACACAAAAAACTGGATGAATCTCTAGACAATTTTGCTGAGTGAAAGAAGCAGTCCCAAAATGTTATACACTATATGAATCCATTTACGTAGTGTTCTTGAAATTAAAAAGTTACAGAAATGAAGAAGAGATTAGTGGTGGCCAAGGTTAAAGA
>NW_007823789.1:0-829 GCF_000696425.1 Galeopterus variegatus
CTCACAGAATTTTGGAAGATATGTTAATAACATATCCATACAGATATAACTGAAAAAAAAAAGGTTAATCATCATCTCTTATCTGACAACGCTATAGTAACCAAGACAGTGTGGTACTGGCATAAAAACAGACACTCAGACAAATAGAACAGAATAGAGAACCCAGAAATCAACTCTTACAGCCAATTGATCTTTAACAAAGGCACTAAGAACACACATTGGGGAAAACTGTCTTTTCAATAAATGGTGATGGGAAAACAGGACATGCAGAATGATGAAACTAGACCTGTGCCTCTCATCATATACCAAAATCAACTCAAAATGGATTAAAGATTTAAATATAAGACCTGACACTACAAAACTCCTAAAAGAAAATGCAGGGGAAACAATTCAGGAAATAGGACCGGGCAAAGACTTTATGAATATAATGCCTAAAGCACAGGCAACCAAAAGTAAGATAAATAAATAGGATCATATCAAACTACAAAGCTTCTACACAGCAAAAGAAACAATTCACAGAGCAAAAAGGCAACCTGCAGCGTAAAAGAAAATATGTGCAAACTATGCATCTGACAAAGGATTAATAACCAGTATATACAAGGAACTCAAATAACTTAACAATAAAGAAATAAATAACTTGATTAAATAATGGAAAAAGGAAGTCAATAGGCATTTCTCAAAAGAAGATGTACAGATGTCCAACACACACATGAAAAAATGCTCAACATCACTCAGGGTCAGGGAAATGCAAATCAAAACCGTATTACAATAAAATTTAACCTAAGTTTGACAGGCTATTATCAAAAAGTCAGAGAGCAACAAATGCTAG
>NW_007823790.1:0-829 GCF_000696425.1 Galeopterus variegatus
TGCACACTGGCCCCCACACAAACTCACACAGACATGCACAGGCACACACACATAAACATGCTTGCACATACACACTGGCCCCCACACAAACTCACACAGACATGCACAGGCACACACATAAACATGCATGCACATGCACACTGGCCCCCACACAAACTCACACAGACATGCACAGGCACACACATAAACATGCATGCACATGCACACTGGCCCCCACACAAACTCACACAGACACGCACAGGCACACACATGCGAGCACACAGGCACCCTGTGGAGTTAGAATATGTAACCCCACGCAGTGGAGATCCACAGCTTCGCCTGCCTACTTCACGGGGGTGCTGTCGGGACCGAGTTAGACAAGGTATTTGAAAATCGTTTCTAAACTCCAAGCACCAGCCTCCTCCCTTTTTTCTGCAATCCCGAAAGTGATGGCGTCTGTGGACTGCAGACATTCGGCGTCTGTCCCCTGCGAGCTTTATCAGCGCTTCCTGCGCGCCTAGCTCTTGGCGTCAGCTCTCTCCCTGGTCCTCAGGGTTGGGGGACACTGTCTACGCGGACAGAAGCCAGGGATGGGGAGCGTCCAGTGAGCTGGGGGTCTGACTCAGTCTGCACAGAAGCTGTCATCAGGGCTCTGGTCACCTTCGGTCCCGGGGATGTTCCTTTGTTAATGCCGGGCTCATCCAGGTGACAGCGGGGCCTGAGTGTCCACGGTTCCCACGTATTACCCTCTGCAGGGACAGGACGGCCTGGAGGGGCGGGAAGGCGCCGCGTTAGAAGGCGGGGGTGGACCCGGGGTCCTGACCCAGAGGCCGCAGGAGGGTGGCCTGCA
>NW_007823791.1:0-829 GCF_000696425.1 Galeopterus variegatus
AAAAATGTTTCATAATCACAAATTAGTATGAAAATGTATTCTCTGAATTACAAAGTCTTTACTGTTATTTCTTCTCCCATGGAAATGCCTTCTATTCAGACAGAGTCCTGGTATTGTCAGTGACTAGCCTGGCACATATTAGGTGCCCTATAAATATAAGTTAAATAAATAAATTTCTTCTGGTAAAAGTTTTGTACCCTTTATCTCTAATTATTCATTGGATTGACAAAGGAAGTTGTTTATTTTTATCCAGACATTTGGCAGGGAAATAAAAACAGGCCATGTAAATTATATCAATCATAAGCATACAATTTCCAGAGATTGCTTTTCGCTTGGAGATAATGAAACAGCCATGGCTGGTTAGCTTTTGATTTACTTTAAGTTTCTATGGCTGATCTTTCCATTTAGATAGATTGTCCCTTTTTTAGATATTATGTTTATCCAGAAAGACTCTATTTCTGTGGCTTTAAATGAATATTGAATTTTTTTTTAGTTTTAAAAGCCATGAATTGAATTTTTAAATGTATCAGTGATTATTACAAGAATTAAATAGTGCACGCACAATGATCTACTTTAATTAATCTAGTTGAACAGCTAATTGCCACATCTGTTTTACATGAAATTTTGTTCCCTTTTTTAATTGGTCCAGTGGCATTTTGTTAGGAAGAAGTACAATAAAAATAGTGCAGACTAAGTCCATATGGAGCATATTGTAACATAGAGGTCCTGCAACTGGTCCTTTCAGAAGCTGATAGAAGAAAGGAAGAATGAAGAAAGTGGTCTGGCTCCTTAATAAGAATTTATATTTCAGAAGGAAAAAATATTAGGT
>NW_007823792.1:0-829 GCF_000696425.1 Galeopterus variegatus
TGAGGGTTGCAATCCGTTGCCGGACACGGAAAAAGACAAAAAGACAAAAAAAAAAAAGAAAGAAAGAAATGCCCATCCTCTCTAGCTCACGAGTCCCCTGTAAGCTGTGCACCGCGTCTGTCCTAGTTTGAGTTTTCTAGAAAGTAGAGCCTGAGGGAAGACTTAGGTGCTAATGCATTACCAGAAGATGTGATCCCAGGGTGGTGAGAGCAAGGATGGGGGAAATGGGACAGAGAATGGTGGAGACACACACAAAATGACATGCTCCTGGGCTGACCACTGCTTCGCAAGCTGCAGAGAGGTGTCACAGGTCACTAGGCCATGTGGGCTGTGCAGAGAGCCACGCCTCAGAGGAATCTATCAAGAGGAGGAAAGGAGAAGAATGTGTCTGCTGGCTTCCTCCCTCTTCTATGTCTTTTGGTCAAAGTTGGTCCCCTGGGGAGTTGACTCCCCAGACTCCTCGTGCACATCTGGCACCTTTAGGTAACTGCTGGGGACATCGAGGCCATGCACTCCCTCGAAGGTGGCCAGGACAGCCAGTGGTTCTGAAGGAAGAGGGAGCAGTGGCCAGGGCTCGTGGTGAGAGCAGCAGCTGCAGTCCCGGGAGACCCAGAAGGCAGAGGGGTCCAAGGCAGCAGATCCAATGTCCTTCCCGTCCCCATTCTCCCTCACTCCCAGCTTAGCCCTTTCTTTTCTCCGATCACTGTGAACCACTGCCACAGGGTCTCCCGAAATTCCCCATGAAGATGTGGCAAGGTCTTGGATTGGGAGGCTGATGACCTGGATTTGAATTTCTGCTCCACATGGACACTACTCTGGACACTTAACT
>NW_007823793.1:0-829 GCF_000696425.1 Galeopterus variegatus
GATCATTTTGGAAAGTTAGATTGAAGTGAGATTATGAAAACCTTTCATGATTAAGTTAAAGCATTTTAAGTATTTCTACTGGTCATTGTGAAACCTCTGAAGATTTTTGAGTATTAGAGGGGGTGGATCATAGTTATGCTGTAGGAATATTGATTTAATAACCATGGGTATAATGAACTGGGGCAAAGATATTGAAGGTAAAGAGACCAGTTAGGTGCCTGTGGCAATTTAAGTGAGAGGTCTTGACAATCCAATTTTGGGGATGGAATTACAGTGGAAATTGGAAAAGGGGATATACTTTTGACAAATCTTTTGCTATTTGACTTTATATAATTTAACAATATTTTGACATGATGGAAGAGAGAAGGAAAACTCAATTATCACTTTGAAATTTAAAAATTTGGTGTTGCCAGACACAGGGAAAAAGCAAGTGGTGGAACCTTTTTTTATTTTCAGGTTTAGGGGAAAATAAGTTTGGTTTTTGGGAATGTTGAATTAAGGTACAAAGGATATCATTGGCAGGGCCTGAAAATGCATGATTGGACTTTGGAGAAAGGTCAAGGATTGATACAGAAATTTGAGAGGCACCCACATAGAAAACCAGCAAAAAGACCAACCAACAAACAAAAAAATCATCTAGAGGTCAACCTGTATATGAATGAATGGTACAGCCCACATGAAGTGTGGTGTCAGGTGTCAGTTCTCTTCCTAGGGTTGCCTCTCCATTCCTAATGACAGCTGGGTCTAGGGACAGAAAATTCTGTGCCGTACTGTTCTTTCCATCTGGCCTAAAAATACTGGGTGAGCTCTCTGGGGACGTTTGTTAAGA
>NW_007823794.1:0-829 GCF_000696425.1 Galeopterus variegatus
CAAATGAAGTCAATGAAAATTGCCCTTAGTGTGCCTTTCACGCAAGGCACGGGGCCAGCCACATCAGCAATTACTTTCATTAGAGCTGGTGGAGTTCAACACCATGGCTGGAGTCCAGACTGACCTGCAGTCTTGAAGTCTTTAAATTTAATGTAACCCATATTTTAGGCTGGTTCAGGCTAATTTGCCTCTTTTTTTCTCCAGGTTTTTTAATTGATACTTTGTTTCTAAGAGTATCTCTCTGAAGTGAGTTCAGGGTATTTTTTTTCTTTTAAAAAAAATCTTGATGAGCTAATGCTTTTAAAATATCATTAGGTCATTTGAAGTACAATTTCTATTTAATAGCAGGAGAATTAAACTCAACATGGATTTACTAGGTGCCTGCCTTTCATGAACTACATTGCTGGGTGCGGTATTGAGTTCAATACTAACTGCACAGCTTTAAATAATATTTTAAGGTTTGCATTCCAAAAGTACTTTAACAGGAGTGATTCTTAAAGAGGAACTAATTACATTCAAATCTGAAAGTTAACATAGCACTGAACTTGCGATAAATATGATATGCTTGATGTTAAGAAAATGACATTTTATGAAGGAGAGGAGACAAGATTTCTTCATCAGCTCCATACAAAGCTTCTTTTTGAAGCTAGAAGGTTAAGGGTTTGTCAAATATGTTTCAATTTGACTTACGAGAAAAAATGCTTCAAATGGCTTCTGAAATAACTTTACTGATTTGGACATTGTATGTTTATTTAAAATACTGCAGATAATATATGTCTTGAAACTTGTAATCAAACATGAGCGATTTAATAATATTTTTACGAGGAAA
>NW_007823795.1:0-829 GCF_000696425.1 Galeopterus variegatus
TGGTTATTTTCATTATCATAAATGCAGAGGTGCACTGTCTACACACATTAGACATGAAGCCTAAAATCATTTATCTCTGGGGCTAAGTGTGAATTGCGCCAAGCATTATTTATATAGGGAGACAAAACAGAATGTTAGGGACTGTGAAGACTCAAGGAGGCAAACCAACTAAGGTATCTGAATTCAGTTCAAAGCAGAATACTGTGCATACTAAATAAAATACGTCTGTGAGCTGAATATTGTCTAAAGATTGCCCAAATGTGAGCCCACGGGCCTAGAAGTAGAGTGAAATTCTTAAGCCAGATATCAAAGCAGACATCCCAGTGACTTAGTAAGGCTTTGAGATGGGGCCAGCCTAATGAAGATCCAGAGAAGTTACATGACTTGCTCAAGAGGGCAGGGAATTGTAGCTAGAACTCAGACCTTCTAACTCTGAGTCCAGGATTCTCTACAGAAACCAAACTTAAGATATCCATACTATCTCTGAACCTGGCAAGTCTGCTGATAAACCCTTCCTCACACCCTCCCCCTGATTCTACTGATGCTTCCTACTGTGGGCTTTGACAATGTGCCAGCAATTAACTCAAACTTACTTGAGGCAATGAGCTGGAACATTAGCTTGTAGAAGACTTTGGAGTTACAGAGTCTATGCATCCCTGTTTCACAGGATTTTATTCCCTTTTACTACTCCCTACAGGGAATTAGATCTTCTTCTCCCATAGTTTCTGACTGTCTTTTCACTTAGATCTTTAGCAAGTCCACTTAGATCTTGGCAAGTCTGCTGATACAGCTCCTCCCTACACCCTTCCTCTGTGAGTAAAGCCCATTA
>NW_007823796.1:0-829 GCF_000696425.1 Galeopterus variegatus
GAAATTCTACATGATAAAGAAATCATCATGAATATATATAAAGTAAACATATATAATGATGTTTATAATAGGAGAATATTAGACACACCCTCAATGTCCTCTGCTACTGCTACAACCATGGGAGCGATGGTTCTGAGCCTTCATTTCCTCTCCTGGAAGTGGGTGGAGTGAATTTATCTCGTCCATTTTTATTAAGTACAATAGACTCAATGTTAGCTCATGAAAAAGAAGGAATTCGTTTTGGTACCTTCGCAATTTTCCTTTCCATTACATTCCTTCTCTGTCTCCGGTGACTAAAGGACACCTTGCTTTGTATGCTATGTAATAATGACTTTGATTGCTTATATATACATTTTAAGACTTTATTGTTTTTTTTTTTTCCTTTTTGTCTTTTTTACTGACCGGTAACGGGATTGCAACCTTCGGTGTCGCGCCCGCACTGCGCTCAGCCAGTGAGCGGGAACCAGTCTCCACAAGGGATCCGAACCCTCGGTGGGAGCACCGCCGCGCTCCCAAGTGGCGCACTCTCCAGTGCGCCACCGGGCCGGCCCAAGACTTTATTGTTTTGGAGGAGTTTTGGGTTCCTAGAAAAATATAGAAGAAGTTACAGACATTTCCCAGATACATGCGTAGCTCCCCTCATTATCAACGTTTCCCATCAGAGTGGTACATTTGTTACAATTGGTGAACTACGTTGACAAATCATTATCACCAAGAGTCCCTAACTTACATTGGGGTTTACACGGTGTTGTACATTCCACCGTTATGATACCATACTGAGCCGTTTTACTGCCCTAAAAATTCTCCGTGCTCTGCCTATTCATCCCTC
>NW_007823797.1:0-829 GCF_000696425.1 Galeopterus variegatus
GGCATCCGATTTACAATTGATTTATTTTTACAGTTTTATTTCCTTGCCTTTAAGGGTAAATATGCTTTAAAATTTTTCTCAGGTATATGATTTGGGGAAACTTAGTTTTGAGACTGGTTTTCCAAGTGGTAGGGACTTGCTTCTCTGAGGACTGAAACAAATCCTCAGACACCGCTTTCAGACACAGAAATTAAGCTCCAAATACACTTTGACTCTTCTTTGATATTCTTTCTGACATGTGTTGCTGCTGATTTTGAAGGATAAAATCTCTGGCTTCCTCTGCAGGGTGACAAAGGCACAGACTAAAACTAATTAGGCAAAATCCAAAGTAGCTGATTGCGTCCATTGTTAAGGTTTTGAAATGCAAATAAAAATTGTGCACAGCTCTTCCCTTGGAATGAGAACACCTATTCAGCCTGGTGTTTGGTCTTAGAATTCACCTCCCTGTGAACAGGGAAGTGTGCCCTTCATGCACAGACACCTGCGAGCACAGCTTGAGTCTATAACCTGCTCTTGTCTCAATTTCCTTTCTCAAGACCAAAGGAAAAATGCATCCAGTTCTCTAAAAACTCTTTACCATATTCTCCTGATTCTAATATGATACAAAGAAAAAAGAGGCACCATCGGTTAAGCTGCAGCTTTCTGGGAACAACAACATAAACATTACATTAAAAGTATACATCAATGGCAGGAAGGGCCCCAATTTCAGAAAAGTTAAAATGTGAAGCAAAGTTTCTTTCTATCATCTGTCTGTCTATCATCTGTCAGTCTATCATTTATCTATCAATAAATCTATCTATCCAGTATCATATATCTATTTATGAAGCAA
>NW_007823798.1:0-829 GCF_000696425.1 Galeopterus variegatus
TGAAATTCTCACTTTATTTTTTAAATTTTAGCCATTCTGATAGGTCTGATATCATTAAGGTGTTAGTTTGCATCTCCCTAATGTCTAGTGATGTTGGATACCATCTCATGTACTGATTTATCATCTCTATATTCCCTTTGGTAATGTCTGTTCATGTTTTTGTGCAATTTATAATTGGATTGCTTGGGGTTTTTTTTCTGTTTGGTTTGTTTGGTTTTCTTTTTCACTGTTGAGTTTTGAGATTCTTTGTGATATATACGTATATATCCCTTATATATGTATACATATGCATATACATACATTTGCATGTATATACACATATACATACATATATATACATACATATATATATACATATATATACACACACACACACACACACACACGCACATGTATATCTCCTTCTTTGTTGGATATTTGATTTGCAAATGTTTTCTCCCAGTCTGTAATTTGTCTTTTCATCCCCTTTACAGAGTCTTTCATGTAGCAAAAGTCTTTAATTTTGATGATGTCCAATTTTTATATTTTTCCTTTTTGAAAATTAGTTTTTAAAAGCCATAGGACAACATTATCCACAAGGGAGTCCCTCAGTGTCGAACCACAGTTCTGTGAAGAAGCTGTTCTTATAATTGCAACAGGGAGAAAAATGGCAATTCCAATTCAATAGATATCTATTAAGCATCTACCATGTACCAGGTACTGCTCTGGGCACTTGGGATTTTTCATTGAACAAAACAGCAAAGATCCCCATCCATGTGGCACTTAAATTGAAAAGTGAGGGGGAGTTAGACAATGAACATAATAACAAGTTAATGACATAGCCGGTAAG
>NW_007823799.1:0-829 GCF_000696425.1 Galeopterus variegatus
GAAAGGAGAAAAGGGGCACACAGTGAGTTGTATCTATGTGGGAGACCAGATGAGGTGGGGGGTTGCAGCTGTGGTGAGGAGATGGAATTTCATGCCAATGGAATAGCAGTCACGGAGGTTTTGAGTAGAGACGTTACCTGATCAGACTCGGGTGTTCCCCTCCTGTCCCTACTGCGAAAACCTTGTAGACCTGTCTCCCCTCTGGCTCACCATAGTACCTGCTGACTTGCATCACACGCTTTTCCTCCATTCCCAGTTAGAGGACAGCCCTGCTAGTACTTCCCAAAGCTATTCCAAATGAATAGATTTTAAAAGTATTGGCTTAGAGGAAAGTATTTGTAGAAGCTGGAAACATTGTGCAAAAGCTCAAAATAAAAATCAATATCCATAACAACATAAAACTCTCTAACTGGTGTGTCAACTTCTACATTTTTAAGCCCCATACTTTCTTTTATGTATTTATAGAGAAAACATGACTCCTCCCTTAGGACCTTTAATATAGAAGGTAAACTTCATGCAAAATAAAAGAAGTCAACCCTATCCTGCATGACCACAAAAAATTCAACCCCACCCAATGGTTCTGAATATTTCCAGGGAGTGCTTACCTGTCCTGGTTGATTTTTACCATTCTTGCTCTGAATTGTAACTTTTAACCCCTTCCCCTGCCACTTTTAGATGTTTTGTTTCCTCCTCTCCCTGTCGCTTAACTCTCTTCTTTTTGTTTTACCTTAAAACAATGACATATCCCCTTCCTTCATTTCCAAGATAGTGCTAACAAGAGGTTGAAACCAACTGACAGTAGAGTAGTAAACTTTACTTAAAACTTGAA
>NW_007823800.1:0-829 GCF_000696425.1 Galeopterus variegatus
GGGGGGGGGGGGGGGGGGCAGAAGACTGAGGGCTATGTTATATTCCACACTATCTCAATATTCCTTCTCTTCACATTATCCTGCCCCATCAGCTATACTATTCATTTAGATTACTTTGACCTCAAGACACTGAAAGATATAAAAACTGGGAGTTAGAAAGTGAAGTGAAGCATCTCATAAACTCTTCACAGAAATTCTTTTTAAAATTGTTCAATCATTCATTCTCCAAAAAATCTGAGAGGTGCATGGGAAGTTTCTATTTTCCAACAAGATATTGAGTAATGCTGAGATTGGCAATGCAGAGAAGTCACAGGGCAACTAGAAGAACTGAACTTCTTAAAAAATCTCTAAGGAGGGTAAGGGAGGAATTGATAAAAGGCCACAAAAATCTATCATATTGTATAATGGTGAGTATACTAATAATCCTGATTTGAACATCACATATTGCACACAGGTATTGATATTCAAGGTGTACCCCACAGATGTGTACAATCAAATATGTTTCAATAAAAAAAATCTCTAATGCTTGGTTTTCTAGAACCCCCATATTAAATTTCTAATGTATTTCTTCTAGGCATTCTATACCCGTTTATCAATTTTATATATTTTCATAAATCTACTTTTCCTCCAAAACTAGTGAGGATTCTACTCGTAGTATCTAAAATAGTTGTTTTTTCTAACTTTAAAAAGTACAGTGTTTCTTTGTCTTCAGAAAAATATCATTCTATTTGCTTTTAGACCCACCCACATGTGTTTTTCTGGAAACCATGTTTTCTATGTCCTAATTTAAACAACTCATTAAAAAGAAAAGAAAAGAAGCTATGAGAGT
>NW_007823801.1:0-829 GCF_000696425.1 Galeopterus variegatus
GTGCACGAGGCTGCCTGCTTATTTTCTTGCCTCGGTTCCCCTCAAAACACTTCGAAAAGCGTTATCTGCTTTCCTTTAAAGAAAAAAAAAAAAAGAAGAAAACAGAAAAAGAAAACGGAGTGATACTGTACCTGGTTTGAGATCCTTCAATATTTGCGACTTGGGGAAAAATATTTTAATAGTGAAGCATCTGTTAAACACTTGTATTAACCTCTGGCTGATAAAAAAAGTTTTTTTAACCCTGCCCCCCCTCCTTTTAATTATCTTCTGGTTATGAAGGGACAGCCAATCCTGGAAGAGGACCTCGGCAATTAGCAACATGAACATCAAAAAGTTTTATTGCGGAGAGCGCGAGGCGCCGCCCCCGCCGCCCCGGGATTGGCGTGAGGAGCCTCTGACGACATATATTAACCCGAGCGGCCCTAAAGATGTAGCTGTACATGGAGATCTTGCTGGGGAAATCCGCTTGCTCCCTGCACGGCGTCCAGCCCAGGAGAAGCGTCGCCACCACCCGGGAGCTCCCTCGGCCACCGCGCAGACCCCTCCGAGAACCTGAGCCGCAGCCTTCGAGCTCCGAGGCGCCTTCAGGGCCCCAGATCCTTGCCCCGAAAGAAGGAGAGGATCTGAGAAAATGGATGCACTGAGATCTCTCTGAAAAGCCTCCGAGAGAGCCCGAGAGGAGCGAGGACTCGTTACTCGCAGCTAAAATCACATTCAAGGACCAAAACAACAACAACTAAAAATCTCATTAAAACAATAAGCGCCCAAGAACACAGATCGGGCTGGTGGGGGGAGGGGAAGGGGCGGGAAGGGGAGGGTCGCATGGAGG
>NW_007823802.1:0-829 GCF_000696425.1 Galeopterus variegatus
ATTTTGTTTCTTTCAGGCCTTCAACTGATTGGATAAGGACCACCCACATTAGGGAGGGAAACGTACTTTGCTGCAGTCTACCTATTCAAGTGCAAATGTCATACAAATACACCCTCAACGACCACCTAGAATAATGTTTAACCAAATATCTGGGTGCTCTGTGGCTCAGTCAAGTTGATACATAAAATTACTATACTGGTATAAATAAGTGACTAAAGAAATAAAGAAGAAGAGATAAATCTCTCTAGCAGAAGAAATCCAATAATTTTTATAAATATTTCACACTCAAGATAGTGGAGAATAACTCATCACTCAAGAAATGTGGACAACACATAGTAACTTCCTTACAAAGAGTACAGTATGGAAAGGAGAGAAAAAGAGTAATTTCACAGTGTAGAGACCTGACAAACAGTATCTCGGTCACATGATAAAGATCACCATGAAGAGAGAGACGTCAAATTGACAGTGTGTACCTTGATCTGATGTGATTAAAAATGACATGTAACTTCTGTAGTATACCCTTCCAAAAGTTTATAATCCTAGTTATAAATCATGAAATAATCATCAGTCAAGTTTCAATGAAAGGAAATTTGTCAAATACTCAAACAGAACTCCTCATAATTGTCATGTTCTTCAAAAACAATGAAAGTCTGAGAAACTGTCACAGCCAAAAGGAGCCAAAGGAGAAATGATGACTAAATGTAATGTATGTTAGATGGGAGACATGAGGAATAGGAGAAATCGGTGCAGGCTTACAGAAATTATACATCCTATACTAACAATTTTCCTGTAAATCTAAAACTATTTTTAAAGGGAGATTAATAAAAAT
>NW_007823803.1:0-829 GCF_000696425.1 Galeopterus variegatus
GCTTCTACATAGCTTCTACTCTGGCTTTTTTGATCATGTTGAGACAGGTCCTTTTGATAACCTGCTTCTTAAGATTCCTGCCTACCATGGCAAAATCAAAGCCAAGTCTATTAGAAAAGGGGTTTACTTCAGTCTCTCTCCTTTTAGTTTTGTTGCCTGATAATGTTTGGAGATGTCAAGGTGGTCCAGCCCTATGTGTTGTCTGTATTAAGTTGATGGAGGATAAAACAGACAATTCTACATTATTCCTTCATTTAGATATTTTCAGAAAACATGTATTTGTGGCTGGTTACGAGTTAGCAAACCTCAAATTTATTGCCATTCACAAAATAATTTCTTATGGATCTTCAATTAGTTGTTGGAAACCCAAATTCTAATATTAGTAACTAGAATATTAGAAGACATTTTTGCTTTATATTTTATCATTGTTGATGCTATTATTAACACTTGAAATAAAAAATAGCATGAATAAAAAAGGTGTTATGAACAGCTTTGATAAACATGAACCAGGCTATAAAAATCAAGGCTGTACTATTCAGTCTATACTTCGGGTTATTCTTATGTTTTTATGAATTTGGTCTACCTGAGCCAATGCTTTGTTATAAATGCTAAAAGGTTTTTGGCTTGAATACAAGCAGATATTGAACCTGGTGAAAGGTTCACAGAAACAGACTTAAATTTGGTGGTCTCTCTGTGGCAACATGGCAAGGACAGGCAGAGTAGCTGTCCGTGTAGCCACTGTTTATAACATGAGTTAAAAAATACATTTGCCAGTGACTGATAATAAAAATTCATAATATATGATCTAGAGAGAAAATTCCAGCTGTCC
>NW_007823804.1:0-829 GCF_000696425.1 Galeopterus variegatus
CATCCTCTACATGCTGGTGTGAGGGTTGGGTTGCCAAGTCCTAGAGCAGCTCCACTTTTATGGCTTTCGTGATCTGAGACCATGCTTCAGCTCTCCCAGGCTGGGATTGCACACTGGTAGCTCCACAATTCTGTGGTCTCTATGGAGGTCCTGCTCTCACAGCTCTACTAGACATGGTGCTGATGGGGTTTGTCTGCTACACCTCTGACCCCATGTTTCCACTTGGCATTGCTCTAGCAAAGGCTCTATGCAGTGAATCTGTCCCTGTGACAAATCTCTTCCTGGGTCCCCAGGCTTTTCCATACATCCTTTGAAATCATGTGGAGGCTCCCAAGCCTCCATAGCTATGACGTTCTGACAGCCTGCAGACTTAACACGATGCAGAGTATGCCAAGGCTTCCAGCTTGTATTTCCAAAGCTTGTATTTCCAAAGCTTGTATTTCCAAAGTGGGCCCAGCCACAATTGGGGCTAATTTAACCACAGCTCGAGCAGCCAAGGCATCTAGTGTGCTGGTGTGGGGAGCAGCACCCTGAGGTGGCCCTGGCAATTGAGCCCACGGAGAGCACCATGGGTCTGTTGCTTGATACCATTCGGTCTCCCTAGGTCTCTGAGCCTGTAATAGAACACACTGCCTCCAAGATCTCTGAAATGCTTTCAATGTCTCTTTTCCCTTCTCTTCATTATTCCTTTCTTCTGTACTAATCTTCTTACCAAAGAGTAACTGGACTACACTCTTGCTTTTGTGAACAGGCTGAAATTTTTCCAGCTTTTGCCCTCTGCTTTCTTTTGAATTATAAATTCTGGCTTTACCTCATGCCTGTTCTTCCA
>NW_007823805.1:0-829 GCF_000696425.1 Galeopterus variegatus
AATTAATGATACCCTAATGTTATGAACTGAATGTTTATGTTCCTGTATATTTATGTTCCTGCATGTTAGTGTTATAAACTGAACGTTTATGTTCCTCCAAAATTTGTATGCTGAAGCCCTAACCCTCAGCATGATGCTATTTGAAGGTGGGGCCTTTGAGAGGTAACTAGGGTTAGATGAGATAATGAGGGTGGGCCCCAATGATGAAATTAGTGTCCTTATAAGAGGAGGGCAAAACCAGAAGTCTCTCTCTCTCTGCTGTGTGTGGATACATACAGCAAGAAGGCAGGTCTGCAAGCCAGGAAGAGGGCCCTCACCAGACACGGACTTTGGTGGCACCCTTAACATTATCTTGGACTTCACAGTGTCAGGAACTATAAGAAATAAATGTCTGTTTTTTAAGCCACCCAGTGTGTGTTATTTTGTTATGGCAACTCAAGCTCACTAATTCATTGGGTGAAATAAAAGGTAAACTTTTAGCATTCAGGAGTTTGGAGGATCAAACTAAATTTAAGTTTAAAAAAAACATTTAAATACTCTTACTAGGAAAAAAAAATTGTATTTTATTAGGAACATAATTGTGTTTGTAAATAAATAATATTAAAATGAATATTTATATGTTGATAGTGATAGTTTATCTTTATATACAGCTGCCAATTTTGTCATAAACTCTTACTATTATTATTTTAGTCAGTCCCAGAGAAAGTAAAAGAACTTCAAGACCATAAAGCAAATGAGTCAGAATTGGGACCAGATGTATATTTTCTAATTGCCTAATTAAGCTTTCTCCTAGCATATTACACCCTCTCAAATAGCTTTTTTTTTTTTT
>NW_007823806.1:0-829 GCF_000696425.1 Galeopterus variegatus
AACATGTCTAATAAATGAGTTATTGCTATTGTTGAAAACATTTCATTAACTATGACATTCTAAATAAATTTGGGGAATCCCTTGCTCCTTCCAAAGACTATTTTATAATCCTTCTTTTGTAATCCCATGCAATTGGTCAATTGAACTATCCCAACTTGGTTATGAAATAGCTTTCCTTTTTTCCCATCACTGTTCTTCCCCCATCCTCAGTTCTCACCACCAGTGGTGCATCTTAAAGGTGAACCCTTGCCTGGCTGTTCAGGCCTAAGATGGGTCCACTGTAGCTTGGTTATGATGCAGGAGAAACTCACACATTTTTGGAGGTCAAACAATAGATGGATAAGGCTGCTGCACCACTAACCCTCTGCCTGGCAGTTCTTTCTGTCTCCCTTTCCACCTGCCCAGGTAGGCTCAGGCCAGATCAACAGGTCTAGTACCTACGTAGGCATACAAGCAGGGCACACTCTTTCTCTCTTGCCAGCTTCTCTCTCTCTGCTTCTAGGAAGATTTTCTGGAGCCCCTTATCACTTTGATTGTGGCAGGGCAGAGGAGTGTAAACATCCCAATCCCTTCCTTCCATCAGCATAAAGGCAACACTCCCCACTGACACCTTCGACACAGTCATCTTAAAGACGTCAAGGACTCTTTCCTCTTATCACCATCCTTATTTGTAGAGTGGGAAGATGAGGGGGGGTTGCAAAGATAATGACCAGCATGGCAGATCCAGTTGTGCTACCTCTTAATAAGCCAGAGAGAAATATCTGCCTCCGATTTCTGTTGCCTCCTTAGTGCTGAGCTCTCCTTTTATTTTTCTTTGTTCTCTGATTTG
>NW_007823807.1:0-829 GCF_000696425.1 Galeopterus variegatus
GGAAGGAAGGAAGGAAGGAAGGAAGGAAGGAAGGAAGGAAAGAAAGAAAGAAAGAAAAGAAAGAAAGAAAGAAAGGCAACAATAATATGCTGAACTTTCAGAAGAAGAGAATGGACGTATAGTTTCTAGAGGTGGGAGAGGAAGGGGGGTTAGGGAGAAATTGGGTAAGGGACACAAAGAATAATTATGATTTGTAATAATGAACATGCTAATAATATTAATTTGATCATCACATATTGTACACAAATACTGATAGTCAACACTGTACTCCCAAAATATGTATAATCAATTATGTTTCAATTTAAAAAAAAAGATCCCTAACTTAATTGCATCTTTGCCACATATGGTAATATTCACTCTTTCACCATATAAAGTAATTTTCACATGTTCTAGGGATTAGGACATGGATATAGCTTTTCAGGGGCCACCTTTTGGCCCAGTACAGAGAGGAAGTATTTAATATTGTTGAGCGCTACAAACATGGAGTTAGAGGAGGCTGGGGTGGGGGCACAACTGATTGAACATGGCTTTGTTTCAAGTGTACATTTTGCCGTAGTGCTTTCTAATCTCACATAAGAATTAATTTTCAGGAAATAATCACGGCAATAGATTTGGTAAGGACAATAGTCGGGTGGGAAAAAAAGTCCTGGGGCTTTATTGAAGATTCTGACATCCTTGCCATCTTTTAAACCATTCTCTGCATCAGTATGTATTCCCAAATTGTAAAATTCATTAATTTGACCAGTGTTTATTGAGCATCTTTATAACAGCTCAACCAGTTACGTGTCTAAGCAACTGTATTTATTTATGACTGGTTAAAAACAGGTTT
>NW_007823808.1:0-829 GCF_000696425.1 Galeopterus variegatus
CAACAGTGTAGGAGGTGTTTTCTCCACATCCTCACCAGCATTTATTATTCTCAGTCTTTTGGATATTAGCCAGTCTATCTGGAGTGAGATGATATCTCAGAGGTATTTTGATTTGCATTTCCCAAATGCTAAGTGATGTTGAGCATTTTTGCATGTGTCTGTTAGCCATTTGTATATCTTCTTTTGAGAAATGCCTGTTCAGTTCCTTTGCCCCCTTTTTAAGTGGGTTAAATGATTTTTGCTGTTATTTGAGTTCCTTATATATTCTGGATATTACTCGTTTGTCAGATGTATATTTTGCAAATATTTTCTCCCACTCTGTTAGTTGTCTTTTTGCTCTGTTAATCGTTTCCTTTGCTGTGCAGAGGATTTTTAGTTTGATATAATCCCATTTGTTTATTTTTCCTTGTTGCCTGTACTTTTGGAGTCATGTTAATAAAGCCTATGCCCAGTCCTAATTCCTGAAGTGTTTCCTTTAAGGAGTTTTATTGTTTCAGGATATATATTTAATTCTTTAATCAATTTTGAATTGATTTTAGTATGTGGTGAGAGGTATGGGTCTAGTTTCATTCTACATATGGATGTCCAACTTTCCCGGCACAATTAATGGAAGAGGCATTCTCTTCCCCAGTGTATGTTCTTGGTGACATTTTTTAGGTATATGCGTTGATTTCTGGGTTCTCTATTCTGTTCCATTGGTCCATGTGTCTGCTTTTATTCCAATACCATGCTGTTTTGGTTACTATAGCTTTGTAGTATAGTTTAAAGTTAGGTAGTATTATACCTCCAGCTTTATTTTTTTGTTCAGGATTTCTTTGGCTATTTGTGG
>NW_007823809.1:0-829 GCF_000696425.1 Galeopterus variegatus
TTTTAACTTTAATACTAATAGACCTCCTACTGGGTTAGCTGTGTCGGAAGGAGAGAAACTGACAATGGAGAAGTCAACTTCTTTGCTCCTGTCCCCACAGCTGATACAACCTAAGCTAGAATTAAAACTCAGTTTGGAGGACGCTGGAGAGTCAGTCCCTTTGGCTACATCCTGTTGGGAAAAGGTCCTGGATTTTAAGTGCTACGGCCCTGGCTCTGTCTGTCACCTTCTACCTGTGCCTCTAAGTAATTCTTTGTCCAGGCTGGACTCTACCTCCCTAAATTAAATGGGGGAAATAATGTTCATGCCACATACTTCAAGGGATTGCATTAAAGCTCAAAATCAAATAGAAAAAAGAATAAGATAACACTCTGAACACTGGAAAATACACTACATCTATTATATAAAAAATTGTTACCAAGGTTCTCCAAAAGCAAGTAGGCAGCAACCCACTTTAAAAATACTGCCCTAAACTTACACGGTCAATGTATTTGTAACAAAGGTAGATGGTACCCCCCGCCCCACAAGCAAATAAAAACTTCATTCCACACCTCGCACACTACACAAAAGTTAACTTTAAATGGATCATGGATCTTCAATATAAAACTTAATACTATAAAACTTTTGGAAGAAAATACTTGTGACTTTGGGTTATGCAAAGATTTCTTAGATATCAATAGCACAATCTGTAAAAGAAAAAACACAAATTAAAGAACTTCTGTTCTTTGAAAGGCACTGCTTAGATAACAAAACACAGACACACACAGGGAGTTCTGTGACTGCAGATCACATATCTGATAAGGATTTTATCCAGAATAAAAAAAAAAAA
>NW_007823810.1:0-829 GCF_000696425.1 Galeopterus variegatus
GATAAACGGAGTTTGAGGGGGTTAGAGGGATTAGGAGTGCAGGCAAATGTTTCAGTTTCTTCAAAGGGTGTATCTTGAACTTGCAGGGTACGCGTAGGTTCTGTGGAATCCGCTGGTGAAGCCGGGAAGCAGGGTTTTAACCTAGAAATGTGGATCCATGGAGTTACTTGGTTGTTTGGTAGGGAAAGCTTGGCAGCTGTGGGAGTGCAAAGGATGACTGGGTAAGGGCCCTCCCACTTAGGAGTTAAAGGACTTTGTGGCTCTGGGGATGTGTAGAATACTAAATCCCCAGGGTGTACTGTGGAGGTGTTTTGGGAGGAGGTAGGATTAGGCAACAGCCAATCCTGGTGTTTCCAGAGCTCAGCTCGAAGATGGGAGAGTAACGGGATAGCTAGGTTGGAGGGTATGGTTTCTTGTTTAGGGATGATCCCTGGAGGTAAAGGGGACCTCCCATACATAATTTCACAAGGGGAGAGGTTTGAAGGTTTCTTTGGGAGGACCCTGAGTCTGAACAAGGCTAGGGGTAAAAGGCGGGTCCAGTCAAGGTGAAGTTCCAGAGATAGTTTAGTAAGGATTTCTTTTAGAGCCCTGTTGGCGCGTTCAACTTTTCCTGAGGCCTGTGGCCGGTAAGGACAGTGTAGATGCCAAGGGAGGGAGAGAGCTCGAGATAAATTTTGTATTATTTGAGCAGTGAACTCTGGGCTGTTGTCCATTTGTACAGAAGAGGGCATTCCAAACCTTGGGATAATTTGGGAGAGGAGGATGGAGGCCACAGTGGTGGCTTTCTTGTTAGTGGTGGGGAAGGCCTCTATCCACCCGGGAAACGTAT
>NW_007823811.1:0-829 GCF_000696425.1 Galeopterus variegatus
AAGGTCTGAAGAATCTTATCCTGACTCTGGCCATTCTCATAAAAAAAATTATCAACATTTTGATTTATTTTTCTATCTCAAAGTATGCCACCTTGGGTAAAAATGCTTTTGATGACTAGATTAAGGCATCTGAGGTAAAAAATGGATTTGGCACCTCACAGCAGTTCTCTCTTCCAGCTCAAGATTATAGTCTCCTCCATGTTTGAATTATAGTGGGAACAGATGGACAGTCAGCCAACGAATGATCTGTTATTGCATTTATTATCTTACAAAGCACAACAGCCTCATAAATATTTTAATTTTAAATTCCTGGGCAATAGCTGAACTCTGCCTACTTGTCAATGGTGCTGTTGTTATGTGGGAGCTATTCAATTTAGGTAAGAAAGAAAACTGGTGTAGTACAAAGAGAGTAAAGACCTAGAGATAATTATGATGCCACATTTTATGAAAGAAGAAAATAAAAAAGTTGCTTGAAAAACACAATTACATATGGCATGGTGCCTTATTGTACAGAAACCATCTTTTTCTATCAAAGAAAGTTTTACATTGGGAACAAACCTTTACACATTTTGAAAAATTAATCTTTTACCATTTGCATAAATAGGCAACAATTCAAGTTGTAATTATGCTGAGTAAATTAAAAATTTGAGAGATTTAGATTCAAACTTAAATTCTAATGTACATTAATTCATTCACTGAGTGTTCTTTCTTTCTCAATTAACAAGAATATCATGTGGCCAAGAAATGAGAATACTGTCATTGAGTCTTTATTAGAGCTATATAATCTTTTTAAGAACATTAAAATAATTTTTTCAAACTGACAATCATT
>NW_007823812.1:0-829 GCF_000696425.1 Galeopterus variegatus
AATGCACAGGGCTTTTTTTGCTTAATAAAAAATCCAGTTTTGAAAACATTTTTTAAAAATATAGAATTTTTCACAATGAGAAAATAGAGTCACGCAAACTGTCTGTGTGATGAGGGGTGATTAGTTAATGGGCCTGGCTTCCTTCCCCTAAATTTCTCCTCCTGCTGGAGGCTTCTTCCTTAAATTACTGTGGCCTCAACTACACCAGGCCCCTTAAAACTGGGAACCATGTTCTTCCTTAAAAACTGCAAATGCATGAATTGAAACAATTTTTTTTTTTTGTTTCCCTTTGCTCAGCTGAGACAGGCTGACATTTTCAAAAGAACTTTAGTACTGAGAGAACAAAAAGGCAATAATTACAGAAAATACAAAAGGCATAACAGTTGTCATGTTTAAAATACAAGCTTCTAGTCCTCTAAAGGGCTGGCTGGTTCTTCATGGAATCAAAAACACAACTTGGCCCCTCTTCCTGCAGTCCTGCCTAGTTCTCCTGAAGTGGGCACAACTGCATTTCTGCCATCTGGAATTTGTCTTAGGGCAAGTAGTCATCTATTAGTCAAGAGTAAAACATCATTTACCAAAGCTCTATCTATCCAAGGCTTTCCCACTTGGTTCTCCTCCAGGTGAGGTTATTGTCTATCTCGAGATTCCTGGCAAGGTGAGAGACCTCAGCCTTTCTCTTTTTTGCAGCACTTCACACCCTGCATACACACATACATACACACACATACATACACACACATACACTTGTACTTACACATACATATTACACATCACACTTCACTACACTTATAGAGAACACAATAATTTTTCAGGTGAACATCTCTTG
>NW_007823813.1:0-829 GCF_000696425.1 Galeopterus variegatus
ACTCAAGACCAAATATAAAGTATTTATCCAGATAAGCTGCAGTGGCAGATGCCAAATGATGCTTCTAGGAAATACTGCCAGATATTTTAGTCAGATATGGACTGCTCTCATTTAGGACGTAATAAAACGCTCATGATACAATTAAAGAATAAGACTTCCCCTGCAGGCTTTACCAGATGAAAGTTTTCTAGAGAATTTCGGTAATATCTTTCTGACTTCCAAGGAAGGACTACAGGGAATGATATTCTTACTAATTTCAGAGATTTCTCTGTGGTGGTGGTGGTTATAGTGGAGGTGGTGGTGATGGTGTAGATGGTGATGGTAATGCTGATGTAGATGGAGGAGGTGGTGTGTAGACTTTGGTGGTAGTGGCAGTATAGATGATAGGGGTGTTGGTATAAGTGGTGATGATGGTGTAGGTGATGGTGTAGATGTTGGTGGCAGTGAGGGTGTAGGTGGTGGTGGTGCAGGTGTAGATGGTGGTGTAGACAGAGGTGGTGGCCGTGAGGTGGTGGTGGTGTGGAAGTCAAAGGTGTAGATGGAGGTGTGCTGGTGACAGTGGTGGAGGAGGTGATGGCAGTGATGGTGATGGCCATCACCAATAGCTGTGAGACACATTTTGGTCTTTTATACTTTTATCATCTGGAAAGGAGAATTTTATTTCTACATCCTTACTTAAACAGATTGAGAGTACCAGCAGTGTGAAACACATTATTCCCTTCTCTTAGCCAAGTGGGACCTTTTACTTAGTACCTTAGCTAAGTTACCTTTCTCTTACTATTTCTGAAAAATTGGCACCTTTTTTCCCTGCTTACTATAAGTTTAGGAG
>NW_007823814.1:0-829 GCF_000696425.1 Galeopterus variegatus
GATGAGCTCGGTGTGATGAGTTTTCTTAGATCAATGAGCTTGGTGTGATGAGTTTACTTAGTTCGATGAGCGTGGTGTGATGAGTTTACTTAGATCGATGAGTTCGGTCTGATGAGTTAACTTAGATCGATGAGCTTGGTCTGATGAGTTTACTTACATCAATGAGCTTGCTCTGTTGAGTTTACATATATCGATGAGCTCAGTCTGATGAGTTTAAGTAGATCGTTGAGTTTACTCTTTTGAGTTTAGTTAGATCGATGAGCTTGCTCTGATGAGTTTACTTAGATCGATGAGCTTGGTCTAATGAGTTTATTTAGATTGAAGAGCTCGGTCGGATGAGTTTAATTAGATCGATGTGCTTCATCTGATATGTTTACTTAGATCAATGTGCTTGGATAGATGAGTTTACTTAGATCGATGAGCTTGGTGTGATGAGTTTACTTCATTCGAAGGGCTTGGTCTGATGAGTTTACTTAGGTCGATGAGCTCGGTGTGATGAGTTTACTTAGTTCAATGTGATTGGTCTGATAAGTTTACTTAGATCAATGAGCTTGGTGTGATCAGTTTACTTAGATCGATAGGCTAGGTCTGATGAGTTTACTTAGATCGATGGACTTGGGGTGATGAGTTTACTTAGATCGATGAGCTTTGTCTGATTAGTTTATTTAGATCAATTGGCTTGGTCTCTTGAGTTTACTTAGATCGACTGGCTAGCTCTGATTAGTTTAATTGATCGATTATCTTGTTCAGATGAGTTTGCTTAGATCGATGAGCTTGGTCTGAAGAGTTTACTTAGATCGATGATCTTGGTCTGATGAGTTTACTTAGA
>NW_007823815.1:0-829 GCF_000696425.1 Galeopterus variegatus
GGAGGAGATGATTCAGTATCCTATTAAGCAGTGTGGATGCATGGCTAACTTCATTAACTCTGTTATTTAAATCTGGTGTTCAGGTGGCTTAGACAGAATCATCACATTTCCTGCCTCAACCAAATATACATCTATTGGGAAAAACATAAGTTCCACACACAAAAAATAACAACTAAACAAATGGTTTAGAAGAGTTACTCATTTATATGTTTAATCTGTCTTTGGCATCTGTTTATTGATAAGGGTGTTGCTCTGTGTAGGTTCTGAATATAGGAGGGTACTTCATAAAATTCGTGGCACTTCATAAAATTCATGGAAATATAGAATTGAAGGATCATGCAAATCTTGCCATGAACTTTTTGAAGTACCCTCTTACAATGTCTGAATAGGGTCTGTAACATAACCAGGATCAGAAAAAACAAACAAACAAAAAAAACTGACGAGAATGCATTTTTAATATCATTTCGCAAAAATGGGGAAAACGTGAGAATTAATAATATCTTTGTTTTATATTTTTTCTAGTTGTAATGAAGTAGATGAAGAAAACAACATGAAAGCAAACTCTTACTTTGTTTTAATTAAAAATTTAAGAGCCCCTCTATGTAATTAATAAAGTTAATTCTATGTGTACACAGTCATTATCAAGTGGAATGCAACAAAACAGAAGAGTTTTTCAGAGATTCTCATGAATACTTCATTGAAAGGTGAGCCTACTTGCCTTTTTTCCTGAACTTTAAAATGTGAAAATTTGATATAAAACTATTAGTGTTGGGCCGGCCCAGTGGCGCACTGCTACAGTGCGCCACTTGGGAGCACGGTGGCGCTCCCG
>NW_007823816.1:0-829 GCF_000696425.1 Galeopterus variegatus
AGTGAGCGGGAACCGGTCTGTATGCGGGATCCGAACCCTCGGGCGGGAGCGCCACCATGCTTCCCAAGCGGCGCACTATCCAGTGCACCACCGGGCCGGCCCTGTGATAGGAATTTTAATCTTCTCTGTTTATTGAAATTTTAGGAAAGGGACCAAGGGCAATTTTGTTCCTCCTTGATAAGTCTGAAATCTAAGTACTTTAACATAAATCAAACTTGGATGAGATATTATTTTTCATCTATCATAGGAACAAAAAAATAAAGGTTAATAAATAACAGTGATGGTGGAGATGTGGAGAAAGAAGCACTCAGACATTGAGGATGGGAGAACAGTTAACAGAGCTGCTTTAGAAGACCATTTGAGTATATAAAAGTTTAAAATGTACATATTAGGATCTAGTTTTACTAAGAATATTATAGCAGTCTAGTTCTAGAATTTTTTTCTTCTCTGTGGAGAATATAGTTGATTTACATTTGACTCAGCAAATTCTGTCTTTATCTCTGGGAAAATCTGTCTGTGACTCTTAGCCAAAATAAGGGCAATGGGATTTTGATGTGCTGTATAAAGTACAAATATCTCCTGACAAACCCCAGGATCAGCTGGTTCACTGATGGTTTTCTCTGACCTAACCAATTGGACAGACTGGCTTGATTGTATATTAGAAAGGCATTAAAAAAAAAAAACCCACAAAAAACCCTAAAAAACAAACCAATAATAATAATAATAACAACAACAACAACAATATGGAAATTTATGCTTTATGCTTTGAGCTCTCTCAAGCTAAGATCCCTGAACAAATCTTGATGGTTCAATCCAGAGACAAGGACTG
>NW_007823817.1:0-829 GCF_000696425.1 Galeopterus variegatus
AAATAAATTTATCATAGGTACAGTAAAAGCAGAATTTTATGATCTCTAAGAATTCTGAAGCAGCAGTCTCCTGCCTTGCAGGCTTCTGTATATAGAACCCAACATCAGGAACTTTAATAGTGTTAAGTGGACTTAAGTATAATTTTTTGTACACTGTTAAAAACCAATGATGGTTTATATGCATTAAACCAATAATGTTTTCTCAGTTATATTTGTCTAACAATTTACGTTTTAAGGAATTTGTGTGATATAAATGTGTCCTTAATGCAGTAAAAAAGAGGGAGAGTTTCTTGTTTGCTGAAACAAAGTTTGAATACATGTAGTCAAATGAGAAAAAAACAATGTAGAACAGATTAGGATACAAAAGAGAGAAAATTGATATAGTGAGGAGAGAGATAGAGATCATAGGCAGGGCTGGTATTTAAAAAGCACTGGCGCCTGGCTGATATTCTTCTGCAAAAATCCTGCTATTACCCTGAGTGAAATCAAGAACGTGTGATGAGCAAACATTCTACACCTGACCTTGAGTTTATTTGATCTCATTATCTCCAGCGTGCTTTGCTTCTATTCATAATTATACATGGACCTAGTCATCAGCCAAATTAGGTTCTCTCCTTTCTCTTATCCTTCTAACTTTTTTATTTAACTACTCTGTCTTCAACAAAATTTGTGGTCCATCTCAATCTTGAACTCTTATTCAACTCTCTCTCATGAGTGTAGTCAAAAATTTGTCCCATTAATTTTTCAGTCTAACTTTTTCACAATTCACCTTTGAATGAATCTAAATTTCTGCCTTGTCTTGGCCTCTACTCAGGGAGCTAAGCACTGC
>NW_007823818.1:0-829 GCF_000696425.1 Galeopterus variegatus
TTTTTTTTTTCAGTATATAACCAGAATAATTTCTAATTTTCTTTTAGGAATTTTGTGAGCTGACTGTAACATTAGTTGGTTAGACCGTGGTGCTCAGCACCAAGGTTTGGGTTTCAATCCCTGTACCAGCTAGCCAAAAAAAAAAAAAAAAAAAAAGGATTTCAAGGTGCCAGTGAATAGTAATTTTGTTTGTTCAGATAATTTTTTTCCTCACACAGCTGCGGTCTTGTAGTGAGAGTGAGTTGATATCTAAGAGCTCAGAAATCCTCATGATGTTTCAGCAAGTTCATCGAAAGCCGATGGCATCCTTTGTTACCACTCCTGTTCCACCAGCCTTTACCAGGTATGACACATTTTTATTTATGTGCTATTTTTACATTTAAAATTTTTTATTTACATTTGAAGTTTATGTGCAAATGCATGTACTTGTTTTAAAAGAATAAGTTATTTTTCTTAACTCCATCTCTTTTTTAAGGTGCTGTTTATAGTGTTGTGGTGTGGTGAGCTCTATTGTATGCATGTAAATATGGTCTAAAAAAAAGCATGGTGGACTCAGTCACACTTTTGACTATAAATAGAAAATGATAGTGTATTAGGATTGGCATTTTTCCTGGAGCTCCATCTTCCATAGTGTAGAAAAAATAATGATTCCATTACCTTCGTCAAGTGTCTATTCATTCTTTTATTTACCTTTTGAATTAATTAATTTTTTTTTTAAGATAACTGGTAAGGGGATCTTAACCCTTGGCTTGGTGTTGTCAGAACCACGTTCAGCCAATGAGGGAACCGGCCATCCCTATATAAGATCCAAACCCATGGCCTTAGTGTT
>NW_007823818.1:6356-6624 GCF_000696425.1 Galeopterus variegatus
TGCTGTGGATGTATCTTGTATCTTTTTTTGCAAATAACCAAAATTTTGATGAATTGAAGTTAGAAAATATATGTGGACATAAGGTGAGAATGACTGGCCGTTTATTGTTTTGGTAAATTTGTAACTTTATATATCAGATTTACAACCTAACATACTGCACTGTGTATGATAGGATTTTTATCATAAATGGTATTTTAATGATTTTTGAGGTGTTCTAATGACAGTGCCACAAGCCATTCACATGATCCAAGGGTAGTTGGCAGCAAAA
>NW_007823819.1:0-829 GCF_000696425.1 Galeopterus variegatus
TCTGCTTGGTCTCAGTTACCCCAAAGATGGTTGATTTTCTGGCTAAGGTCCCTTTCAATGCGTTCTTTATCAATTTGTATCTTCCTTAATTTCTTTCAGTAACATTTTGTAGTTTTCAGTGTACAAGTGTTATGTCTTCTCAGTTAATTCCTAAATATCTTATACATTTGTAAGATCAGTGCCCTGGGCACAAATCCTACACGCCGGAGTGACTCACTTCACAGAGACCACGAGACAAGAGATCGCTGCAATTTAAGCAAGAGGTGTTTATTCAGCATATTCTGGGTCGCCTTTTTCATAAGCGGCCCCGAACTTACAATACCAAGGCTTTTTTTTTTTTCTCTTAGACAGACTCTCATAACAGGTTGTGTAGTTAATTAACTGTGGTGCCTTAAGATTTATGGTTAGGCTCAAAAGACTAGCACCGTTAGCCCCCTGATAAAAGATGTTACATTTTTATCTTCCCTGGTCCAGCCAGGTGTCCAGAAGATAAGGGGGCGCTGGTTCAGTCCTTGGGACTGGTTGTCTCCTGGAATGTGTGCCTGGTTCTGCCTTGACTTCTGCCTGACCTCTTTAAAGCTGCTTCACTTAAAATATCTTTAGATATGTTTTCCTCGTTAGTAAGTGCTTACAGGAATAATTTGAGCAGGTTAGGTTAAAGTTCATATTTCTCTGTTACAATTTGTGCAGGCTAAAGGTACATAGGCAATAGTGTGGGTTAGAGTCACATTGCTGTCTTAGCATCATAATTTGGACAATACCAGTTCTGTTTTTAACAAAAGTCACCAAACGATTCAAAATGCAGGGACCAAAAGTTAGAATCAACACC
>NW_007823820.1:0-829 GCF_000696425.1 Galeopterus variegatus
TAATACTGACTGGATGAACCTTTCATCGCTAGTTATTTTTGGAGTCCATGTGAGCATATACATGAGTTTTCCTGTATTCAAATGCCTGGCTCAGGAAGCTAAATTACACCATAACCAAATGACTCACTTCCCTAGAGTATGAATGATGCCAAACAATTGGCGGCAAGTTGCAGACGTTGCCCTTGACAACGAATAGCCATCAGGGTGTTTTGGAGACCCAAAGTGGGCAAAGCATTATAGAATCTTTCTTTCAAAATGTATTGCTTATATCATTGTTCTAACAGCCCAAATATGTGATTCTCACGTCTATGATTCAGTGTGTCCTATCACACTGGAATTTCAGGAACTTAAAAATCATGAGAAATTTGATTAGCTATTTTTTTACTATGTTGCCTCAAATCTCCTTAGCTCAGGGAAATAGTCTCTATTTTATTCTCCATTCTAATGACAACAAATAGTTTTACGTTAATCTACAGCTAATGGTCATTGCTACTTTTTCATTTTCAGGAAAGAGTGTGTAACTGGTCCTGACATGGAAAATTTTACTAAGGCTGCGGTTTTGTTCTCCAACTCTGCTATGTCCCCATCCCCTGATGTGCATCCTTTAGACGTTTGATGTCACTTTTCATCCTGCTCTTATTGTCCGGTATGCATGAAGTGTTGATTTCTGGCCCAGAGCTGGCGCTCATTCGTTGCTGAAGAAGGCGTTCCTGTTGTCCTGCCTTTCCTTGTGCTTTTCTCCTTCCACTTGCAATGCCTGTTTTGAATACCTCACCTTTTCCTACTTCAGTAGAAGACTACAAATGCTTAAGAATCATCAGCTGCTTCC
>NW_007823821.1:0-829 GCF_000696425.1 Galeopterus variegatus
TTGCATATCTTTTTGAGAAGTCTGAACATACAGCCACTGAAGGATTATAAAGGGAGAGTAACAGGATAAAATTTATTTCAGAAACATCAGAGGGGAAGTGGTATGGAAGATGGATTATAGAAGGTTGAGACTTGACAGGCAGTATAATTAGGAGGCAGTGAGGTTGAATAAAGGAGGGGGAGATTTAAGATATATTTAAGAGGACAGAACACATGGCCTTTTCTGGGTGATTTAATGAGGTGAAGAGTTACAGAGTAGGAGGTATCAAGGACAGATCACAGATTTCTGAGCAGAGACCAGTGTCCTTCACTGGGATAGGGAACAGAAGGGGCAAGTTTTGGAGGACTCTTGGTGATTCATTTTTGAATTTGTTGAGTTTGAGATTCTTTGGGGACTCCTAAGGTGAGTTGTCCAGAAGGATATTTGGAACTAGAGGTCAGAGGAGAGGACTGAGTTCATGGTAAGAATTTGGAATTGGTCAGCATTTGTATGGAAATTAAAGCCATAGACTTGAGATTTCACAGAAAGAATGTATAAAATAAGAAGAGAAAAGGATAGAAAATATAGTGTGAGTCTTGAAAGTAATAGCACTTAAGGGAGAAGCAGAGAAAGAGAAACTACAGAGTAAATCAAAAATATATTTTTTGGAGGTGCCTAGGGGCAAAAAAACGATCAGGAATGTGTGTGTGCATGCATGTGTGCATGTGTGTGTTGGTAGCAGTAAGGGTGCTGCACAGGGAACTTGTCTTGAAGCTGTGTTTCCATCACAGCACATGGTTTTTAATCAGATTACATGTTTATGGGGGAGGGTTGTTGAAGATTTATGTTA
>NW_007823822.1:0-829 GCF_000696425.1 Galeopterus variegatus
ATGCAGAATCCCTTTCCACGCTTCCTGTCCACAACCACTTGGTGTTCAGATGAATATCTATTCATGCCCTATTTCCCCATTTACGCCGTAACTCAAGGGGGCAGCACTGTGCTCCTGACATGGTCAGGCCCAGCTGTGTGTGACATGCCCTTAAGCAACATTTGAAGCTAAAGCTGATGATGATAACCAAGATGGATGATGTTTTCAGACAGGTATTCCCTAATAACCCACATGTAAGCAAAGACCAAATGCATTTTGGATTAAAAAATATGTAAATGTGAATAAATCCATTGCTTAAAAGAGAAGAGCAAATATAGCGGGATGCTGTATGATGTGATTACAACAACAGCGATAACAGCAGTTGTCATTCACTGAGTGCTGGTGATGTGCTAGGAACCATGCTCAGCGTTTTTATATCCATCGCCTTATTTTGTCTTCACAACGCCCTAGGAGGTAGATGTGAATATCTCAGGAAATTGAAGCCCCTGAAGTTACACGGAACGATGGTCACACAGTCAATGAGCAGCAGAAATAGAACTGGGCCACAGATCTGTTTAACTTGAAAATCTGCGTCCTTAAATATAATACACTGCTTTCTCTCTCCAAATCCTAAAGGAATGACCAAACAGAGAAAGAGAAAGGAAGGAAGGGATGCAGGCAGGAAGGAAGCAAGCCAGGGAAGAGGGAGGGTGTGAGGGAATACAAGAGCTGAAGAGTGGGAGACGATTCAAACAACTGGCCAGAAAGCGCGTGAATTTATAACAACCACGAAAATAATAACACACGTCTACCATCCCTTCTCTGCAATTCCAAAATCCAGAAATAGCTC
>NW_007823823.1:0-829 GCF_000696425.1 Galeopterus variegatus
GTACGGGGGCAACACTGAGGGTTGCGATCCGTTGCCGGACACGGAAAAAAGACTAAAAGACAAAAAAAAATAAAAATAAAAAAAATAAATAAATAAAAAGGTATTTTTATTATGTGAGCCTTGGGGCTTAACCTTTGTCTTTTTTTTTTTTTTTTTTAAAGATGACCGGTAAGGGGATCTTAACCCTTGACTTGGTGTTGTCAAGACCACGCTCACCCAGTGACCGAACCGGCCATCCCTATGGGGGATCGGAACCCGGGGCCTTGGTGTTATCAGCACCACACTCTCCCGAGTGAGCCACGGGCCGGCCCAACCTTTGTTTAGACATAAAAAGTCTTTATTACTTATGCAGACCTAGGAAAGGTGATAGCTTGGCACTTCTTTTGAACACTAAGTGCCACATAGTAGTAAAAGGCATTTCCTCCCAAACCCACTGTGACTACACTCTATATCTGATATCCTCAAAGTAGAGATAAAATGCTGTGGACTATCATTCATCCCAAATTCTACCTGCAATCTTCTGATGTGTAAGTTAATGGGTTTTCAGAAGTAATTTTCGTAAGCAAGGTTTTTGCTTTATGAGCTTAAATTAGAAACTACCCATGAGGGCTGGCCCGTGGCTCACTCGGGAGAGTGTGGCACTGGTAGCGCCGAGGCCATGGGTTCGGATCCTATATAGGGATGGCAGGTGCGCTCACTGGCTGAGCAGGGTGCTGACAACACTGGGCCAGGGGTTGCGATCCCCTTACCGGTCTTAAAAGAAAAAAAAAGAAACTATCCATGACTAAGTTACTAGTCAACTGTAAATGAGGAAATTAATAAATGAAGG
>NW_007823824.1:0-829 GCF_000696425.1 Galeopterus variegatus
GGCGGTCTGGCGCGCTTCACTCTGCCTCTGCGCAGTCCTTTGCTGGCTTTCCTGGCCTTTGATAACTGGGCTGATCGCTTGTTCCTGCAGCCGGGCTTGGGCGCTCTCAGGAGTCCTCCTCTGTGTCGGCCCCAAAACCTCAAACCTCCTGCCGCTTGTTTGTCGATGTAGGATCGTTGTTGAAAGAATTATTCACCTTTTGTTGCTCTTGGAAATCCAATCAATACTCTGGTATCACAGTGCACGGCTCACAGGATCATGCTGTCTCCTGTCATGGCCGCTCCAGACCTGTCGCCATCTTGGTCTCCTGTATTTTCTTTAATAGATCCTTTGTAGCCTCCTTGCATGTGTCATAGTCTTTTGTGGCCAGGAAGAAATCATTTGTACATTGTAATAATGTGACCTTGGAGTGTTGTTTTGCTGTAAGGCAGGAGGTCTTGGCTTAGAGATTCATCAAATAAGGTTGGGGAATTTTTAAATCCTTGGGGGAGGCATGTCCAAGTTTGTTGTCCCGAGTACCCTCCCTCAGGCTCAGTCCATTCGAAGGCAAAGAGAGGTTGGCTTATCTTGGCCAGCTGGAGGCTGAAGGAGGCATCCTTGAGATCCAGCACTTATGTAAGCACATTGATCTCTTGGTAATGGTGGCCTCTCTGCCCCTGCTGGGTATCCTTTTGTGTCTCTGTTGGGGTTTGTTTGGCCCCTTCTATTACGTTGAATGGATCTTTTGTTTGTCATTTCAGACTTTGTTAATGTTGTCACCATTATTTTAGTTATTTTTTTGGTTTGTCTCTCTTCTGGACTGTCTCTGCCATTAAAAACCTTTTGAGCA
>NW_007823825.1:0-829 GCF_000696425.1 Galeopterus variegatus
AGTCATGCCAAATAATCTGGTCAGTCTGGCTAAAACAACCAGCGAATCAATTAAAAGGTCAACTTATTGGTTTAGCTTTATCACTTGTGGATCTAAACAATGGCTCAGTGGAATTTGTGTTATTCAGTCTTAAAGGCTGCTTAACATCTTAAAAATGCAAACCTATAGCAAGAGTCGTTCACAAAAATTTTAACCATTGGTGACTTCTGTTCCCCCAAATTCTTTCAGTTTAAAAGGACGTTCCTTTTGCTCAAGTGGCTCCCTGGTAAACATTTTTATACAAGTGCAAGGACATTAATTTAAACCTTAGGAGTTCCCTTTGGGGTATGTTAGTTTCTTTAGTCATCTAACAAGGAAATTATATATGTTCCAGGGAGAATAGAATATGTTATTTTCAAAGACTTTAGTTTCCTAATAGCAATTACATTTACTTTCTTCTTTAAAAAAAAAGAGAAAAAAACTCACAAGTAGCAATTTTCTATTTTCAAATGTTAATAAGTTCAATTCATGTTACTTGATTTGAAATGAGAAAATTACAAAAATCCTCAAGAGTTGTCCCAGAGGACATGAGGTTTAAAATGTCAATGGATATTGATGGAGATGGTTTGATTTTTATTGTGGTAACACAAAAACATCTGATGTCTCAAAAAATGAAGCAAAAGAAGACATGACTAAACAGAAAGAAAAAGCCTGTATTTTTGAGGTCAGAGACTTACAGAGAAATTGCAAATGTTGAAAAGAGCTTTACAAATTTTACTGAAACTTTCTGAAATAGAGTTCAAGAATCCACATTTTTTCCCCTAAATCATTCTATCTTTAAATATTTTTA
>NW_007823826.1:0-829 GCF_000696425.1 Galeopterus variegatus
TGAAGTCTGAAATTTCTCTGGCCTGATTCAGTGCCCAAATGCTGGGTTAGAACACATGTGGGCCAGTCCCTCCCTGACTGCAGAAAACCCACAGAAAGTCTCCATTTCTCAGGAAGATGACTATGATTCCAATATTTGTATATTTCATTTAGTCGCTTTTCACTTCATTCCTCTTTCAGCTAATAAGTGCTAGAAACTATCAAGATCCCATGAGTGTGATTCGTGTCACAGTCTGCCAACCTAGTGAGGTCCCTCAGACTGATGTTCCTCCTAGAATGACAGCAGGAGAATTGGCAGCCTTCTGCCTACTCATCAAAGGCGTGTGAGGCCAGGTTATGAATCTGTGTGTGCATAGATCTGGGCCTGACCATGAAAAAGGGTGTGGACACAGGTAGGGTCCCAATTTAATCCATCGTCATCATGCTGTGTACCTACAAAACATGACAACCACTCCATAAATAGAGCAACCCAAAGACCCCAAGCCCAATCTCCACCCTCTAGGAGACCACAATCTATAGACTCAAAACAGCTTTTCTTTAAAATACCTTTTCCCTTTTAAATATTTCAGGACTTCGGGAGGGAAGAGGCAGCTGCCTTTTACAGTGTTCTGAAGGTTGTCAAGAATCCTCTGCATCTGATCACTTCCCTATGGCAAGCTTATTGTGTTGGTGAGGCTTCAGCTGTGTCCTTCGAGAAGGATGGAGGTAAGACAGTGGGTCCAGGCCAAAGACAGGGACCAACCAAGGTCAAAGGGTGTGGCTGAGAGCTAGAAGACCAAGTGATGACCTTCCAGCAGCCACCACTGTGGCTTCTTCTCCTACATCTTCAC
>NW_007823827.1:0-829 GCF_000696425.1 Galeopterus variegatus
CCTTGGAATCAAGTTCACTCCAGAGCCCTTTGTGCACTCTGCTTCTTCGAGTCACCTTTTCTGCCCTGGTGAATCTCTTGGATTCTTGGACTCCCTCCTTTGGTGGGATCTTGACTTTATCTAGGACCTGATTTGGTTAAGGCCGCCTTAAATGAAGGACACTGTGTCCCTCTTGGGACTATAAAAGTCTTCTTTGGCAAGTTCTTTCTGATAAATGTCCCTTTGGACAGTACTCTAATTTCTACAGAATTAAATTCTGTCTTGGAGTAATGTCTTTTCTGATGAATTCACTTTTGGTTCTTTCTGCACACTTAATTTAATATTTTGTTTGGTCTGTGTGCCTGGTTTAAAATTTTTGTGAATACTCCTATTTGTGTGTTATTTTGGTTTGATGAAGTGTTTCTGTAAATAATTTGGCTCTTTTACTTTTTTCCCCTTGCGTGTTCCTGAAAACCTTCAGAGAGCAAAAATAAACATTGTAAATGGTGGGCATAAGATGCCTAATCAAAAGCCACTAGGGCAGTTGCCACCATCCAAAAAACACCCAACCAAATTCCTGATATTCTATGACAGGATTTAAAGGATTTTCTTTGCTTTCCAGAGATTAATAAGAAATGGAATGGGATTCTCAAATTTTAAGGCATGCCAAGCTTTCCAGGACTCCTGTTGGCTACATGGGTTTTCATTGTGCACATTTTTATTATTAAAAAAATTTTTTTTATTGAAACATATTAATTTATATATTTATGGAGTGCATAGGTATACTTCAATACATGTATACAATGTATATTGATATATTCAAGGTAATTAGCTTATTCATCATTGCAAA
>NW_007823828.1:0-829 GCF_000696425.1 Galeopterus variegatus
TACTTCTGATATGTACAAGGGATCTTCAAAAAATTCATGGACAAATAGAATTGAAGATAATGCAAATCTTTCCATTGAACTTATGAAAAACCCTCATTACCTCAGCAATGTGAATATGAGCTAAAGCATTAATGAAGACATAGTTTCTAATTCTCTGGTGTGCATCCATTTTAAAGAGAAACCCAAAGAGGTAACATTTTCTTGTCTGACATCAAGTGTAGTTATCTATGGTTTCTTCATTTTGAATGAATAAGAGTAAGCAAGCTTAATAATGCAGTATAGGGCCGGCCTGGTGGCGCACTGCTACAGTGCGCCGCTTGGGAGCGCAGCGGTGCTCCCGCCGAGGGTTCGGATCCCACATACAGACCGGTTCCCGCTCACTGGCTGAGCGAGGTGCGGGCGCGACACCGAGGGGTGCAGTCCCGTTGCCGGTCCCGGTCCGGTACGGGCGCGACACTGAGGGTTGCGATCCGTTGCCGGACACGAAAAAAGACAAAAAGGAAAAGAAAAATAATGCAGTATAATACACAGTATTTAAGTACTACAAACTCACCCCCCCCACACACACATACATCCAAACACATATTCGTGGGAAATAAGGCCATTAAAAAGGGCCATGGTTAAAGTCTGGTAAATGTGAACTTTGTTTATGCAATGCTAACATGAGCTTTCAATTTTATCAAAACTGAAAAGAAACCTATCAATTTCCTGGGAGATAAGAGTTGCTTCAAGGAATTGGCTGGTGGTTCACTGAGCTCATTGATCAATTCAGTCAACTTGTTTGATCTGATAACGCTGGAGAGGGAGCCTGTCAGGGTCAGTAGCTTCA
>NW_007823829.1:0-829 GCF_000696425.1 Galeopterus variegatus
TTTTTTTTTTCCTATTCAAAATAAGTTTTCTGACTCAACTTCAGGGAGTGCCCTTTAGTTTCCCATCTTCTCTGGAAAGGTAACTGACTAAGCCTCTTCCTTTTCCTATAGTAATTAGGAGGTTTCTGTTCCTTCTGCTCCAAAAGGAGAGCACTTTTTACTGATTTCACTTCTGCCCCTTCAGAGCTGGGGATGAAAATTCTAGGAACTGCATGAACTGTGGGTAGGTGTGGCTTCATCACTGTTAACCCAAAGCAAATCTCTCCCTGTGACACCGACACACTTTCCATTTCCCCAGAGAGTGTGAATCTGTTCAGCAATACCTGCTAACAACTGAAAAAGGAGAACTGCCTCCTGAAGGGATAATCCCACACAGTTTTTGATCTAATGTGGCAGCCAGAGAGAAGACCCGCCGTGGGGTCAGAAGCATTGCTGTTCCTGAACTGCCAAGCATCACCCTATAAGCATCTTGTGAGGCCTGGGGACAGAAGGATATGGGAGTTGACAAGAGACTCTGGTAAAGGGGCTGCTGAAGGCTTTTGATGACAGGCTGGGAGCTGGCTTTGCCCCCCTCTGAAATGTGAACTGGAAGAGAAACTTGCCTCATTTAAAATACCCCTCAGAGAAAGAAATAGCAGGGTGAACCTGGCAAAGTAATATTGAGTCATTCCTTTAAAAATGTCTATTTCTAAGGATTGGCTGCAGCAGTGACTATTCTGGGTGGGTTGTCTCTGCCTGCTCATTTTGAAGAGGGGGTTGGTTCTAAGCTGTGTGACTTGGCCCCCTGTCCTACATGTAATTTTCCAGGTGGCTATCAATAAAATCAGAT
>NW_007823830.1:0-829 GCF_000696425.1 Galeopterus variegatus
AAGTTAAAAACACAAATGAAGCATTAAAAATGGAAATTAGAGCATACATACTATGGGGGAAATAAGAAAATAAATTAATCTTAGCAATAAATACATACAAAATAAACAGATTTGTAAAAAGAAAAAAAACCTTCTCAGATCAGATAAAAAATCAGAACCCTATTAAAATTCTTTAAATGAAAGACATTTAAATTAGTGACCCAGATTAAAAGCAAAATGATGGTCAAAGACACAGGAGAAAAAGGAAAAGAAAAAGAAAATAATAGGATAATAGTACAAGGTGAAATTAAAATGATAAGGATGGTTATTCAAAACTGAAAGTGGCATAAATTACAATAAATGTCACGAATTTTTTTAGCCAAATAACATAGCCTCAAAAATTTGAAAGCAAAACATACCTAAATACATAAATATAGGGAAAAAAAATAGTGGCAAAGAACTTTTCCTACCTCATTGCAGAGCAAAACATATAAAAAAGTACATTATATATTTAAGATATAAAGATGTAAATAACATACTTAACAAAGTATGTGAAATTATATAATCAGGAAATCAAATACACACCTTCTTTTCATGTGCCCATCAATAATTTACAAAATTGTTCCTTATGTCACAAAAAATCTCAATGACATTTTGTGCTCATAATGTAATAAGTCTAGAAATTTAAAACAAAAGGGAAAATAACCCTACTTCAAACATTTTAAAGAAATTTTGTCATTAATTCTTGGGTCAAAACTAATATCAGAAATTAAACTGCAGCACAAAAAGATAAAAATAGTAAAAATCTATGTATTCAAATGAAAGGGCCTGGTTAATGCAATCCCCAGAA
>NW_007823831.1:0-829 GCF_000696425.1 Galeopterus variegatus
TTGAAAATAATTTTTTACTCTTAATATTCTTGATTGTCAGGACCAGTGTCCTAATGTTAATGTTTTTTTAGTAAAAAGAGCAACTAAGTTTATTTATTTGGTTGTGTTTCCTGTGTGCTTATTCACACATTCAACAACAATTTTTGGCCAATCTGGGCATTAGGGATGCAGTCTTTTTTTACAGTTCATGACATTGTTGATAATGATTTTTACCATATTTGGTCACACAAAGTTAGACCGGTTTTTGATACATTTATTTTTTCGGTACTGCACATGCTTTTCCCTAAAAGTTAAAACAATATATTATTATAAGAAGTAATATTTCTACATTATGGTTTCAGGCACATAAACTGATCAATTTATCCAAAATGGTATCTTCCAGTTAGAGAACATCGGATGGAACAGATTTGGACCATGCACCATGATTGGTAAATCTGAGTGTCAAGGAAAAGTGACGAAGAGATAGTATTTTCTAAGATATTTTAGGTATTTTCTAAGATACTTTAGTTTGTGTGTGTTTGAGCTACCTACGAGTGTTTTAAGGCATGTTGTTTTCAGCCTGTATTTCCAGTATTCTTTAAAATGAGAATCTCCTAGTATTAAAACTGAAAGAAAAGAATATGATAATTACACACATCTGGTTCTCATATTGAATGCCTACCTGAAGACAATCATCAAACACTCCACTGCCTTCCAAGGACTGACTGTCCCACACCCTTTTCATCCAGCCATACTCGCGATTAGGCTTTTTCTTTCTCCTTTAGTATGTAAAATAAATATTTATTCTTTTATTTTTAATACTCAAATGTCCTTATTTAATTTCAAAGTG
>NW_007823832.1:0-829 GCF_000696425.1 Galeopterus variegatus
TGTCGCACCCGCACCGCACTCAGCCAGTGAGCGGACCGGTCTCTATATGGGATCCGAACCCACGGAGGGAGTGCCGCCGCACTCTACTGAGTGCGCTACCGGGCCGGCCCTGAAAACTCTTAATAAAGTGGACATAAAGAACAGTTCTTCATCACATTTTCAGTTGAAAGCCAGCATGGTGTTTAATGGTGAAACACTAGAAATTGCCCCAAGTCTGTAAGAAACAAGTCATGTCCTTCATCCCATTAATATTGACTATTGCTCTTGAGGCACCAGCAAATGTGATGAGGTAAGAGAAAGAAAGAAAAGGAAATGAGCAGACAGGATGCCATTCATTACAGATGAAATTGTGATACTTGGAAATCCCAACAGGACAAACTAAGCAACTGTTAGAAGCCAAGAAAAGTTAGTAGGTGGCCAGTAACAAAATTAATATTCAGAAATAGCCTTCATACGAAGAGCTACCAGCCATAACATATAATGGAAGAAAAGATCCTATTTTCAAAGACCATAGGAAGATGAAATACCCAGGAATAAACCAACATGAAAGTGAAGATCCAGAAGACCCTACCAGTCATCTCTCCCACCAAGACCGACCAACAACAAATAGGCAACTACACTTGGATGGAAATACCTAGAGGAAAGTGCTGGAGCACATTAAAGGAGTAACAGGAATACTAGTGAGCACAGAAACTTAGGATAGCCACACTAAGAATGAAAGGTAACACGTGGCCTCCGCCACCCCATCCCCAGCAGGGAGCAGGAGCAAACCAGGAGGAACTTCTCCCTGTGAGGAAAAAGTAAGGAAGAGAACCTCAGCAGCCCTCAT
>NW_007823833.1:0-829 GCF_000696425.1 Galeopterus variegatus
GAAATGTCAAACCATTAATGCGGAAACAAGACTGGACAAGGGCGCATCGACTAATAAATAGGCCGGGGCAAGAGCGCTGTGGCTTTCTATTCTTCTCTGGGAGAAAGAACTAGGAAAAAGTGGAGAACGGAAAACTAGGGCGCAGCCAAAATCTCACGTTTCAGGTTTTCTGGGAAAGGAGACAGCACTTCCCAGTTGGGAAGCGCCCAGCCAAAACTGCCTGGCTAATTTGGCATAGCTATTTCAAAATGACAATTAAAAGAGGTTACCTCATCACTTGGTTCTTGCAGCTGTGGCCGCCTAAGAAGTCGCGACGGGGCGTCCACTCCCCGAAAAGACACGGGTTGTTTCCGCCCGGTTTCGAACCGGGGACCTCTCGCGTGTTAGGCGAGCGTGATAACCACTACACCACGGAAACACCGCCCTGCACGTACTTTCTAATTTTCCAGATATGTGTTTTAGACCTGTCTCTTTTTCAATTAAGAAATAAAATCTTTATATATTTACGATGTACAGCATGACGTTTGATATTGTGGAATAATACATTGTGGAATGGCGAAATCAAGTTAACATATTGATTACCTCACATACTTACTTTTTTCTGTGTGCTAAGAATGCTTAAAATCTCCTCTCAGCAATTTTCAAGTACACAATACTTCGTTTCTAACTGTGGTCACTAGACTGCAGTACAATAGATTTCCTGAACTAATTCCTCCTGTTTTGACCAACATCTCCCCAACCCTCCCCCGCCTTCCCCTTCGTCCCACCGCCACACCCAGCCTTTGATAACCACCGTTCTCCTCTCCATTTCTACGAGTTTGACGTTTTA
>NW_007823834.1:0-829 GCF_000696425.1 Galeopterus variegatus
AAAAAAAAAACAGGTCTGTCAAGGAAACTGACAACTGCATGGTGCAAATTTGTTCTTGAGTAGCAAATGAACAGTCTTCGCTCTAGCTCTTGAACATACTCAGTGCTTAAAATGATTGTATTAGATTATATCACTTTGATACTAATGAGCCCACTTCTGCACCAAGAGGCTTTCAATCTATTTTGAAGCAAAGGGAAAAAAGGGATATGCCAAGTGGGGAGACAGACCACATTATACCTTAATTCTTCTCCCTTACTCTTGAGCCACTTGAGCATGTGGAATTATTGATACCAAGGCCATAAAAATCTCCCAGTGCAGATAACCAGTGTCACTATAGCAGACTAATCAGCAGGAAGTATTCCCAGGGTAAGATGACAATTGAGGATTTTCTTTAGTCACCTGTCAACTGAAGGGATGTTTTAGATCAGTGCTGGAAATTAGGCTGTTTATATACTTGTATGTAGTTGTAGCAATTTAAGTCATAAACCTACTGAGGTTTTCTCTATATAAAAAAAATGATAAAATTATGCTAGTCCCTGCACTGTTCAATGCCAGATAAGGATACTGTATGTTAGCACCTGAGGCCCCTTTTTGTTGCATCCTAAAGAATGTTTAAAATATTTGAAGAAAGCAGTCTGCTAACCAGAAAAATACTGATTCACCCACACAAATGAGTTCTTGCAAGGCACAAAGGAAGTCTGGCTTACCTAAAAAATTTCTGAAGTTTGTTTAATTATTTCATGAAGATGATATAACTAATTATAGAGTAGATTATGACTTACATCGTATTTTTCAATGAAGCCTTTTACAAAAATAGTATTTGCTTTTT
>NW_007823835.1:0-829 GCF_000696425.1 Galeopterus variegatus
AATGTAGTTGATTATTATGTCCCATCACCAAAACCTCCCTCCCTCCTCCCTCTCCCCCCTCGAGGAGGGGTGATTTAGATGCATTCTCTGTCACCCCAGAGGATAGAAATGGGACTGGTGGGTAAAAGTTATCCAAAGGCAGATTTTGATTTAACATTAAAAAACCACATTTTAAAAAAGTGGTGTTAGTTACCAGTGGAATGTTGCAATTTGTTAAATCTTGACTTCCTGTCCCTTGCCATATTCTAACCTTCCTGGATACTCCAGATTGGGCTAAATGCCTCAAGCTTACCCCAAATGCCTCTCCTTTGTGCTTTGTCCTGTTTCTGGAATTTTCTAGACAAGATTTATTTATATTTCTTGGCTGTCTTTCATACAAGTGGTCTACCTTTTAGGGACAGAAATTAATTATGTCATGCTTATCTTTGTACTTCTAACATCTAACATGATTTTGAGTACACTGAATTATTGAAAAAAAAATCCTGGAAATAGGAACTGGGAGGTGGTGGAACTGACTGAGATATAGCATTCCATTAATTTACAAATCCTTCTAAATTTTAAGATTCTCTGAGTACTCCTCCACCAAAAGATTCTAATGCTAACCCATCATTACCAAATTAGATGCTTTGAGTTGACACGCCAGTAGATTTGAGTGGATTCACTCCCACTCTCCAATTATCCTGGTTTACATTGTGACCAGGCCTTCATGAAATTCCCAGTTGTGGGTGTGGATTAGAGTTTAAGTATCCCGGAAGGGAACACAGCCAGCACGATGTTTCAACCAGCTTAGCTTGCTGCCAACATCTGTGCAAAGCCGGGGAACAGAACT
>NW_007823836.1:0-829 GCF_000696425.1 Galeopterus variegatus
AACGTTTTTAATTTTGATAAAGTTTAATTTAATATTTTTTCTCTTATATTTCATGCTTCTTATATCCTAAGAGATATATGTTTAGGCAAGGTCACACAGGTTTACTCCTATGGTTTCTTTAAGAAGTTTTGTTGTCTTAAGTTTTGCAGCTAGATCAGTGATACATTTTGAGTTAATTTTTGTGTTTGGTGTATGGTATGGATCCTTCCTTCCTTCCTTTTCAATTGTTTCAGCATTCTATGTTGAAAAGGCTATAATTTCTTTTTTTTTTTTTTGTCTTTTTTCGTGTCCGGCAATGGATCGCAACCCTCAGTGTCACGCCCGCACCGGACCGGGACCGGCAACGGGATCGCATCCCTCGGTGTTGCACCCGCACCTCACTCAGCCAGTGAGCGGGAACCGGTCTGTATGTGGGATCTGAACCCTCGGCGGGAGCGCCACTGCGCTCCCAAGCGGCGCACTGTAGCAGTGCGCCACCGGGCTGGCCCCGAAAAGGCTATAATTTCACATTGATTTTTCTTGGCTTCTTATTTGAAAATCAGCCATCTGTATGTGTGTGGTGAGTTTGTTACATCAATATGTGTATCTTTGACAGTACCACACTGTCTTGATATTTGGAGTTCTGTCAGTCTTAAAATCAGCTCTTGTGTGTGTCCTTCAGCTTTTTTCAAAGTTGCCTTGTGTATTTTACATTTTTTGCTTTTCCATATAAAGTTTAGAATCAGATTGTTCATTTCTACTTAAATGTCTGTTGGCATTATGAAACTATAGATCTGTTAACATCTTAACAATATAAGTTTTCCAATCCATGAACATGGTATATCCTTCC
>NW_007823837.1:0-829 GCF_000696425.1 Galeopterus variegatus
CGCCGCCGCACTTCCCAAGCGGCGCACTATCCAGTGCGCCACCGGGCCGGCCCAAAATTTTCTTTTCTAATCAAAATTTTCTTTGGAGTCCATATATAAAAAATTTCAGAGGAGAAGCAATAATAGAACCATTATAAAATAGTCTGGTTGGAATTGTGGAGCCCAGTCTTCCTTTTTCATAGCTCTACAACTTCAGAGAATAAATCAGAAAATCTCTGGATCGAATGATTTCTAAAATCTCTTCTAACTTTAAACAGTTGATGAGTTTTCTGGACTGCTGGGTGTTGAGGGTTCAAGGACTGAGGTCTGCCTAGGAATGTCCATGACATATGGATCTTTTAAATCCTACTTTCTTTGAGTAATTATAGTTCAGCAGATTAATTATATGTGATCTCTTTTTTGGTCAACTGATTTTTATCTTTAAAATTTTATTTTCTGTTTTATAGATCATTTCCATGGAGGACATTTTGAGATCCATTTTAATCAAGTGCGAGTTCCTGCAACAAATTTAATACTAGGTAAGATAAGTTTGGAAAAATGATTCTTAATATTTTCAGGTCTAAATCTGGAAAAGATATGCAGTTTACCTTAATTTAGATACTTTCCCCTCTTATTCATTTATCAAGGAAAAGTTTTTCATTTTTTCATTTTGTGGATTATCTTACATGAAATAAGATTTTATTTAAGTGTTGGACATGGTTTTATATATCACATCAATTGAAAACATAGGTAAATATAAAAATTACACAATTCAGAGCAACACTATTTTACCTAAGCATGATCTGTAGGCCTCTACTTGTTTTAAGAAAACCTCAATACTTTTTGAATT
>NW_007823838.1:0-829 GCF_000696425.1 Galeopterus variegatus
AGGTGGCATTTACAGCACTAAAATAAGTGAGACAATTAAGAAAATGGTTGTGGATAAGTAAGTAAAATGTCCAATAATGGAATAAGAGGCAAACAATGACAGAGATTAAAATGCAATAATCAAAATGATAGAAAAATAAAGAGAGTGTGGTCTGTTAGAAGTAGGAATGGTGAAATAATTTGTGGGTCCAGTTCAAAATAAAAATGCAAAACTCTTGTTCAAAATTATCTAAAAATTGAAGAGAGTGACAGCAAAGCATTAAATCATTGGAACTTTTTAAGCCCAGAGTCCTGCAAGACCTGTGTGACTGCAAAGGTCTCATGCCGGTGAGCTGATCTTTACTGGAAACCAATGAAAGAAAATAAATTAAAGAATATAGAGAAATCAGTTACTTCAACAGCTACCAATAGGTTAGATAAGATGAAGACTGAAAATTATCCACTGAATTTATCAATGTAACTGTTGACTTGAACTAGAGCAATTTCTACTGAATGATGTTGGCAAAATCCTGATAGGATGAGGTTAAAGAGTAAATGGGAGGAGAGCAATCGGAAACATGAATATAAACCACTCTTTTGAGGATTTTTTTTCATGCTAAAGGGAACATAGATAGGAAGAAGTAGCTGGCAAAGAATGTAGTCTTCTTCTAATAAGAAAAGGCTAATAGAAAGTTTTCAGGCTGAAGAGAATGATCCACTAGAGAGTGAAAAATAGATGATGTAAAAGAGAGAGAGAGAGAGTATAGGTGGTTGTGGAGTAATGTCATTAAATAGGTGAGAAGGAATGTGCACTAATAAATAAATGAAGTGGTAAAATCTTCATAGGCACA
>NW_007823839.1:0-829 GCF_000696425.1 Galeopterus variegatus
TGCTATCTACAATAAATCAACTCAAATTAAAAATACATAAATAGGTTAAAAAGATAAAAAATATATATATAAGACACAAACACTAATCGAAAGAAAGCACAATGGTTATATTAGTATAAGACAAAATATACTCCAGGATGGGGAATATTATGAGAGATAAAAGGGATATTTTATAATAATGAAAGATTCAATTCATTAAGAATACATAATAGCCCTAGAGTTTATGCACCCGCTTACAAAGCATCAAATGCATGAAGCAAAAATTGGCAGACTAAAAGGAAAATAAAACTAAACCACAAATATTAGTGATTGTCAGAAACAAGTAGGCGGAAAGTCAGTGAGGATACTGCAGATATAAACAACCTCTGCAACTAGTGAACCAAATTGATATTTAAAGAACACTCCACCCAACGATAAGAAGATATACATTCCTTTTAAGTGTAAATGGGATATTCATGAAGATAGACAATAATCTAAGTCATAAAGCAAGTCTCAAAAAGTTGAAATCATTCAAAGTACATTCTTCTGCTACCCGGTATAAGGGCATCTTTTTTCAACAAATTTAATGAAATAATCAACCATTAAAATACCCGGTATAAGGGCATCTTTTTTCAACAAATTTAATGAAATAATCAACCATTAAAATAAGGTCTAGATAATTAAATATCCCATTTGATTTGCAGGATTTAGAAAAGAACAAAATGAAGCGAGTGTTAGCCTTTAAAATTAACCATAACCAATGAGCTGTATTCATTTAGTTAATAAATGTTTACAATATTGAATGAAAGTATTTAAAAGTTCAAAATTAAGTATATTAATTTTTAAAGTT
>NW_007823840.1:0-829 GCF_000696425.1 Galeopterus variegatus
CTCTTTATAGATAGAATTTTCAGTGGTTTGAATGTATGTGTCCCTCAAAAATTCATATATTTGGTCTTAAATCCCAAAGTGATGGTAATAAGAGGTGGGGTATTATGGGAAGTGATGATATCACCATGGAGTGCGGAGCCCTCATGAATGGCTTAGTACTCTCATAAAAGAGGTTAAAGAGAGCACCTGTGTGCCCTGTGCCCTTTGGTCTTTGCCATTTCACCATGTGAGGACGTAGCATTTCTTCCCTCTGAAGGACACAGCATTTACTGCACCATCTTGGAAATAGAGATCAGGACTTTGCCAAACACCAAACCTTCCAGCTCCTTGAACTTGACTGTCCAGCCTCCTTAACAGTGAGCAACAAATTTATGCTATTTATCAATTACCCAGTCTGTGGTATTTTGTTACAGCAGCAGGAATGGACTAAGTGCTTTCCATATTTTAACTCATATATTGCTCAAGACAAGCTATAAATTATGTAACATTACTATTACTCCCATTTTACAAGTGAGAAAAGTGAAGTCAGAAAAGATTTACTGCTTTTCTAGATCACAGAGTTGTGGAAACTAGAAGTAGCCAAACTGGAATTCAAATTCAAAGCGTCTGTAGAAATCTGTATGTTTAAGCACTACACCATACCTCTTTTCATAAAGAAAGAAATTGAAGGCCCAATTTACTTCTCTCTTTTTTTTTTGTCTTTTTTTTTTTTTTGCCACAAAAGTCTTAATACATTTAAAAAGACTACCATCATAGAAAATACGTTATCTGATCACAATAACAGAAGGAAATTTAGAAAATTCACAAATGTGTGGAAATTAAACAACAC
>NW_007823841.1:0-829 GCF_000696425.1 Galeopterus variegatus
TCACTTATTCCAGGCCCTTCTGGGTTACTCGGTAAATACGCTGGAACAGCATGGCCAAATGAGGTATATATTGACTTCAAAATCCAGAGAGGCCCACAAAGCATTATACTTCTTTCTTGGTAGTAGATGGGGCCAGATATAGAAACTTGCCCTTCATCTTGGAAGGGATATCTCAAAATGTCCTAAACCACTAGACTCCTTGAAATTTTGCTGACATGGTGGACTCCTGAAATTTTGTGGGATTTATTTCCTATGCTCTGGTGAGCAAGTGTCTCACCAAAATATCTAGAGTAGTTGATACTTCCTGCTCACTAGGTCCAAGCAGCATTGCATCCCCAATGGAATGGAATGTCCTGTGGAATGGAAAGGCTATCCAGGTCCTTCCAGCCTAGATGATGACAGAAAGGGTCTGGAGTTGACACAGCCCTGAGGCAAGACATTGAAGGTGTATTGCTGGCCCTGCCAGCTGAAGGTAAACTGTGTCTGATGGTCTGAACTAACAGGTATGGGGAAAAAAGCTTTCTGCAGATGAACAGCTGGAGAGCAGATCCTGGGATGTGTTGATTTACTTCAGAAAAGAAATCATGTCTGGAACAGCAATGCAGTGAAAGTCACATCTAATAAAGTTTGTTCAATGACTTATGTTAAGTCATTCACCAAAATCCATCTGCCTTCTGCACAGGCCAAAAAGGCAAGTTGAAGCGAGATATGGTAGGATTCTCCACCTCTTCTTATTCCTCCAAGTTCCTTGTGGTGGCGCTAATCTCTGCAGTCCCTTCAGGAATGTGGTATTGCCTCTGATTTATGGTCTTCATAGGTAGAGGCATTT
>NW_007823842.1:0-829 GCF_000696425.1 Galeopterus variegatus
ATATATATATGTATATGCAATATAAATGTGATTATTATATCATATATATCAATAAAATGATTGTTCGATAAATAAATACATTTGGAACTTCGTAAAACCTTTGAGGCAGCTAAGATAAAAATATTATTCTTGTATTTACAGGTCAGAAAACTGAGTGTCAAAGAAGGAAAATTACTTGCTCACCTGTGCAGGGCCAAGATTCAAGCATGGGTCCTGTCTATAGTAATGAAAAGAACCAGCTTGCCTAGCCATCAAAGTCCAGGGAGCTTATAAAAGCTAAGAGGAAGGGAAACGGCATTTGAGTGCAACCTTTAACTGGATTCCTTACTCCCTGCTTGCTTGCCCTGCCTATTTCTCCATGGCTTCCCAATCCTGTGGACTACCAGGATCCCGGTTCCCTCATTCTGAGCATATCCATTTCTCTGCCTTTGCCATACCCTCTCCTAGCCTCAACCTGAGTCCTGTGCTGTTTATATTAATCCTCTTGCCTCCAACTAGGAAAAAGGGTCAGAAATTTTCCTGAGATTTTGGCATCCCAGACTGTCATTTGTATCAAGTGCAGCATAGTCACGATCAGTCTGGGGTCTAAGTTCGGTGTTCCTCCAAGATGAAATCCTGGCACTCACTAATTTTGACAGGTTTTCCTGACAGTTGGCTCTGTCAGCTTAGGCACCAGAGGAAAGCAAGGATCCCAGTGACACACTTGTGCTCAGACTCTCTCAGAGTCCCATGAGTTGGTGTGACCTTCCGCAGCTTCACACAGCAGGAACAGAAACATGGGCTTCACAGTGTTGGTCTAGTATCCATCAGAGAAACAAGCCATGGAGGT
>NW_007823843.1:0-829 GCF_000696425.1 Galeopterus variegatus
ATGTTGTCCCTACTTTATAGATTAGAAAATTGAGTCCAGGGAGGCCTGGCCCCCAAGGCCAAACAGCTTGAAGTGGAGATTTCATTCTACATTCACAAGATTCAGGCATCCCAGAGTCTCTTTTCTTACGACTGTGTATTATGCCACTCCTGCCAAACTCTGCCATCAGAAATCAGCCTGTGGGGGAGGAGGCTGCAGTTAATTAATAAGGGTAGTGGTCACTGGTAGAGCCCGATTTCTGGAGGTGAGAGTGTCCAGCTATTTGGAACACTCAGGGGCTCCCAGTGATGCACTAGATAAAGCTCTATCTCTTTCCTCTGGCATTTAAGACCCTTCCCAAAGTGCCCCCATGCCCCACCCCCCATGCACACACCCACTTCCTTCCCGACTGTTCCTGAACATTCACTCCGTGCTCCTCCTTGTCTCCAGGTCTTTGCACAGGCCGTTCCCTCTGTTTGGAATGCCCTCCCCCACCTTGTCTGCTTCTGATCTCCAAGGCTTGACTCAACTGTCCCCTTACCCTGCTTTCCCCACCCTGGACAATGCTGGCTCCTCCCTTCTCTGCACTCCTGTAGTTCTCTCACTCACACCTATTATATTAGTTGTTTGCCAGAATTTATAGTACGTGTTCGTTTGCCCCATCAGTCCTAGAGGGCCAGGGTGGCTTCCGATTGTCCACACTGCAGACTCCGGCCAGTGACGCCAGCCTACCCCTCTATAATCTGCAGTGTCTGGGGCTCCTCTTCCGGTCCTGATTCACACCCCCCAACCATCACTAAATCTCTGTGCTGACGATGTTGTCCCTTCTCAGATGGCCTGAGCCAAACCA
>NW_007823844.1:0-829 GCF_000696425.1 Galeopterus variegatus
AATCTTTCCATGAACTTTTCAGAGTACTTCATATATTTGTATATAGGTAGGTAGAGAAAAAAGTGATAGATACTAACATAGGATAAGATGATAGAAAAGGATAGAAAGGTGTGGGGGTGGGAGGTGATGATGGGCAGGGGAGCTATCGTAGTTAATGTGTCAATTCAGGCATCTATGCTTCTGAAACAGTGATGTTTGACCTGAAATTTGAATATTGAAAAGTAACCCACCATGGGAAAGTTTGGATGAAAAGCCCTCAAGTGCAAATACAATAGTTCTTGATATACGAGGTCCTCAGTTTCCCTGGGCTGGAGTGTCAGGACACAGCTCTGGGTTTCAAGCCATTTTCTGAAGTCTCAGTCCCCCTCCTCTGGAATCTCCCCTTGAGGAAAGTTACTGTTGCCAATTAGACCTATTTTCAGCACCAAAATGGGGAAAATGAGACCACAAGAGGCTGGCTTATGCAAATCTAGTGGCAGGGCATGCTCAGTAGAGAAGTGTTATATAACCCTGGTAGCCGTGCATGCTCAGTAAAAGGGAATTTATACTTTGAATGATCATCTACTAAGTGTGCTAAATAGCTCAAAATATTCTTGACTATGTCTGGTGCATGTGAAAGGATTTAACCATTGAACATGCTCCAAAAAAAAGACCAACTGAGCATAGCCAAGACTGTGTTATATAACTGGGAACCATCCCCTTAATTGAAAATGCATTAGATAGCAAAACTATAAAAGCCAAATTCCAGCAGAGGATGAGGTTGTTCAGTTTCCTGGGCCAACCTGCACTTTGCTGGCAGAGGTGTGTATGCTTTACTTTTCATCAAACT
>NW_007823845.1:0-829 GCF_000696425.1 Galeopterus variegatus
CACCGATAGTTTCTGTTGATTTTGTCTTGTCATTGGGCCAGTTTTTCTTTTCACTGCAAAGCAACTCCAGCAAGATTTGGAACTTGAGATGACTAGAGGCAAAATATGTTCAGAATCTTCTTGCAGCTACTTCTTAAATAGGAATAACCTCCGCAATGCAATCCACCTCAGAGACATTCTGGTTTGCATCTCAAGAATCACAAGGAATCTCATGCCAGAGGGCCCTGCTAACTCTGATTGCTAAGGAGGAAAATATAGATCATTAAATAGCAGAGAAGATCAGAATGATTTCTAAAAAAAACACTAATTGGATAAATGTCTTTAAAACAAATGCTTAGTTTCTTGTTTTTTCCCTTCAATGTTTATTCATCACATCACTGCCTATTACTAATAAACCCTTTTTATCAGTGTTAACTACTTGATAATATATAAAATACTTTTAGATATATTATCTCAATAAATCTAGAAGGAATGTCCATTTTAGAGATTAACAAAAGCAAATAAAACTGGAGTCTCCGAAAAGTTAGGGGACTTACTCAATTACCCTTCATTAATTTTCTATTGCTGTGTAACAAATTAGCACAAACTTAGCAACTTAAAACAACACAAATTCATTATGTCAAAGTGTCCATGAATCAGGGGTCCAGGCATGAGTTAGCCGGGTCCTCTGCTCTGAAATCAGGATGTTGGCAGGGGCTGCAATTTCACGTGAGGCTTAGGGTTCTCTTCTAAGCTCATGTGGTTGCTGGAAGAATTCAGTTGCTGTTCTGGAACCTGAGCTGCAAATTTTTTTGCTATTTTCTTGCTGGCTGTCAACTAGGGGTCAGTC
>NW_007823846.1:0-829 GCF_000696425.1 Galeopterus variegatus
GCTGCTGTCCCTCAAGCAGACCCATGAGGAGGTAAGAAGAAAATAGAAAAACAAAAACAAACAAACAAAAAAAAGCAGGCTTCAGAGCTAAGCTTTTAGCATTAGGAACCAGAAGGCAATTACTGTCAGGCTCCTTGGCCTGAGACTCTTTCCGAAGAACTTGAAGTTAGCTCAGAGAATGATGATGCTATTTCCATACTGAAGAGTGAAGTGGGCTGCTCATCTCAAGCAGCTGGGTGAGGACTGGGCAGGTGTTGGAAGTGCTAAGGAAGGACATCCATTCCTGCTCTCTGCTGGTCAGTGTTACCGCCTGAGTCTGGTGGTGCAAGTGGAGGGAAAAACAGGAATAAGACATGGTCCCTCTCTCCAAGACGCTCACCGTTCAGTGTGGAGAGACGGCTATATCAACAGTGATATAATACAAGGCAGAGTGAAATAAGCACCACACGAGCTGTAGGAACAGCATGCTCCGAGAATAATACGGTCTGCCTGAGAGGAGACAGGGAACTTTTCTCAGGTGCAAGGAGGAGGATTTCAGTACTTGGGTGTTCCAGTCAGGGAAGAGGCTGAGTGAAGACACAGAAGTGGTAGAAAAGGGTATATTTGAGTATGGCTGGGAGTGGAGCACCTACAGGGATATGGTGGGATATGACGGGCTTGCACATGCTCAGGAACATGAACTTAGTTTTATAGGGAAATACAAAGTTGTTTCAGGATTTTTTTGGGGGAAAAGAACTTATGTCATCCCTGTTTGAGTTTATTTCTACATAATATATGTGTCACTCCTTGGGAATGATCAGAATATTCCTTTTAGTGATTTTTTTTTTTT
>NW_007823847.1:0-829 GCF_000696425.1 Galeopterus variegatus
TTTTTTTGCATAACATATTAGAAACACTTTTTCCTTGACGTTATGTAGGGTAGCTGACTTTGTTCAGGCTGCAATTACAAAAAATGCCATAAACAACAGAAATTGTTAACATGGCTTAAGGGGCTGGCCCGGTGGCGCACTGCTACAGTGCGCCGCTTGGGAGCGTGGTGGCGCTCCCGCCGAGGGTTCGGATCCCACATACAGACTGGTTCCCGCTCACTGGCTGAGCGAGGTGTGGGAGCAACACCGAGGGTTGCGATCCCGTTGCCGGTCCTGGTCCGGTACGGGCGCGACACTGAGGGTTGCGATCCGTTGCCGGACACGAAAGAAAAGACAAAAAGGAAAAAAGAAAAAAAAAAACAATAGACATTTCTCTCTCATAAGTCTAGATGCTGGGAAGTCCAAGATTAAGGCACCGGTAGATTCAGTGTCTGGTGAGGGCCTGCTCTGTCTCATAGACGACACCTTCTCGCTGAGTCCTCACATGATGGAAGGACAACTGAGCTCTTTGGGCCTCTATTTTAAGGGCACTGGGGCTCCACTGTCAACTTAATCACCTCCTAAAGCCTCGACCTCTTAACACTACCCCTTTGGGGATTAGGTTTTAACATGTGAACTTGGGCAGAGGTGGGGGTTGGTAGGGGGAGAGGGCACAAACATTCAGACCATAGCAGTTGGTAATTAAAATGTTAAATGTCTATGATTTACCTATCCATTTAACAAGTATTGAACATTTTGGTTGTTTCTAATTTTTTGTTTACTTTATAGATGATGTAATAAATAGTTTGTATATATAGATTTTACTTTAAAACATTTTTAGAATAATTCC
>NW_007823848.1:0-829 GCF_000696425.1 Galeopterus variegatus
GGGAGCACCGGGGAGGGGACGGGAGCATCGGGGAGGGGACAGGAGCACTGGGGAGGGGACGGGAGCACCGGGGAGGGGACGGGAGCACCGGCGAGGGGACTGGAGCAGTGGGGAGCGGACTGGAGCACTGGGGAGGGGACGGGAGCAGTGGGGAGGGGACTGGAGCACCGAGGAAGGGACGGGAACACTGGGGAGGGGACTGGGTTAGTACGGTGGCAGAACTCTCTGACCTGGAGGTCTGCAAGCTTTTCCCAGTTTAGGTAACAGGGGTTTCATCCAGAGGCATGAACAGAAGTAGACAGGTCCGCCTGTTCTCAGCAGGGGCCATTAGCAGGGGTCTGTGCATTTACTGACCAGTGCGGACCAGCAATTCCGCTGACCTGTTCTGAGACAAGGGGCGCGGCTGGAGGGTCAGGGTCTGGCCTTCCCCTAGGGAGACTCTGTGTCTCCTCTGAGTCATATGGGGAGGGGGCTCTTTGCAGGGAGCTGCTTCCTGCTCAGGAAAAGTGTAAGGGGTTCCTTACCTTTAGGTAAAATCAACATCCTCATGTGGGACTTTGTCTCATGTCACAGGTAGGGAAACTGAGGCTCAGAGAGGCTTATGAGTGAGTTGGGTCCCAGTGTGCACACAGCAGAGCCAGGGTGGCCTCCTCCTACGTGGTGGGGGAGAGGGGCTCCTGAACCAGCACTCCCGAGCACTGTTGGGGGGCCCGGCTCTCCTTGGAAATGGGGGCATTGCGGCTTAAAAGTGATACACCTTCAGCGTTGGGGTGGAAAGGGCAAGTGTACATACACCAGCTTTCTTTTTTTTTCCTTTTGTTTTGTCTTT
>NW_007823849.1:0-829 GCF_000696425.1 Galeopterus variegatus
GGCAAGAGTAGCATGGTGTTTCTTGCAAAGTAGAGAGTCCTTCACAACTTTGATACATTTTCATTACCATCCCAATGAACAGGTATCCACCATTCACATTTCGTATTTTTATAATTATTTTTGTGAAGGGACCAGTATTCACTCATTTATTCAAAAAGTATTTATGGAATGTGTAGTATGTGCTAGGCACTGTGGTAGATGCTGAAAGAATGGGAGATTTTTGTCATAATAGGTGGAAGAAATCATGCCCAAGTCCACAAATGTAAATGTTTCAAATGACTTAAAAGAGCAAAGGAAATTTGAAAAGTGGAATAAGATTAGAAGCTTAGAGGTAAGAAGAGTTATTGGAAAGAAAGTGGGAGAATCTTCTAGGTGTAATGTCTGGTGTAAAAACAGATATTGAAATAAGACAAGGAGGAGATAGGAACAGAAGGGACTCAAAGCTTTGTTTTCCTGGTATGAAAGAGGCAGAAGAATCAAGGATACTGTTGAGAGAACACAATACAGACGAGTAGCATGTGGTTTTAAGGACAGTATAGAAACAAAATGTTATAAAACCCTAAGTTTCCTAAATGCAACTACAAAGCCAAAGGCTTATATCAGCATTTTGTACCCATGTACATTTCATACTTGGACTTAAAACCTAAAGCATATTGAAGGTGTAAATCTGGGGAACAACTCAGCACCTAGGCAGCTGTAACATTTCCCAATCTTTCTGTAACATGAGATAAAATGCATGCCTAAAGCACTGAGTTAAATGTCATATCCAGGATAAAAGCTGGATTCTCATTCTTTAGCCACAGAAAAAAAAGACCGTGCCTTTTTTTTC
>NW_007823850.1:0-829 GCF_000696425.1 Galeopterus variegatus
GCGGGAGCGCCACCGCACTCCCAAGCGGCACACTGTAGCAGTGCGCCACCGGGCTGGCCCCCAGTTATCTAATGCTGCATAACAAATGACCCTTAAATTTAGTGATTTAAAAAAACTATATATGTGTATATAGTTTTCCTATGCTATATCCTATTGTAAAATATTATAAAATATATAATTGAGATGTGTTGGTAAGTTCCTGGAGATAAACTGTACCTGAAAAGTAGGTATGAATTTAAGAGCCAGTAAAGAAAAATTTTAAGGGAAAAGTCTGAGCAAGCAAAAGCATAGAATTTCATTAATGTGTTGACATGTGAAGTTATCAGGAAAATGTTCAGGCACCAAGTCATAAGTGTTAAATGAAATGCCATGGCTCAATTGTAAAAAATCTGGTCTTCTTTACTGAGAGATTTAGATTGATTATATAAACTAGATAGTGAAAAGAAAAATATATTTATAAACAAAAATCATTTAAAAAGAAAAATATTATGAATTTCATGATTACAGACAACCAAAAATATAAAAAAAGTGATTAACAGATAAACACAACTCAGAAAAAGAAAAAAAATCAGTAAAAAATATAAGGGAAATGGATATAAATGTATCAAGAAAGAAGAATAAAATAATGTCTGTAAGTAAACACTAAAAATATATCTATGAGAATCTGTATCACATCATATATTGTTTGTAGAATACAGGCAAAATGGAAAAAAAACAGTATGAATATTTTTAAAAGTACATTTTCAAATGTTATTCAAATATTCTGAGTATTTTGATGACCAGGTAACTAAGACATAGAGACATTTTCCTTGAAAATAACAGGTACTGT
>NW_007823852.1:0-829 GCF_000696425.1 Galeopterus variegatus
AGAAACCCAACAAATCCCAAAGAAATTTATGCCGAGGCACATTGTAAACATATTAAAACTGAAGACAAACAAAAAATCTGAAGGCAGGAATACCTTACCTATGGAAGAAAAGCAATTAGACAGACAATGGATTTCTTGTCAGAAACCGGAGAGGCCAGAAGAGAGGCACACATCATTTTTCCAGTGCCGAAAGATAAGAACTGTCAATCCAGAATCCTGAATCTAGCAAAGAATCCTTCACGAGGGAAGAGGAAATAAAGACAGCTTCTGATGAAGAAAAATTGAGAGAATTTGCTGCCAGCAGACCTACTCTGAAAGAATGGCTAAAGGAAGTCTTTGAAACAGAAAGGAAATGATAAAAGAAGGTATCTTGGAATATCAAGGAGAAAGAAAGAATGACAGAAAGAGCAAAAATATAGGTTATAGACTTTTCTTCTCCTGTTGAGTTTTCTAAATTAATGTTTGACCATTGAAACAAAAGCATAAGATTGTCTGATGTGGTTCTCAATCCACATAAAGGAAATAGTTAAGACAATTATGCCATAAACAGGGCAGGGTAAAGGGATGTAAAAATAGGTAAGTTTTCTATACTTCACTTAAACTAGTTAAATGTCCACACCAGTAGATTCTGATAAGTTACATATATACGAGTAAAACGAAATACCTACAGGGACCACTAGAACTCTATACAAAGAGATATGCTCAAACCATTATAGATAAATCAAAATGGGATTCTAAATAATGCTCAAGGCAGAAAAAAGAAAAGGAAGAAATGAAAAATGGAGGGAACAAACAGAAAACAAAACAATACAGAGTAGGTGAAAGAACT
>NW_007823853.1:0-829 GCF_000696425.1 Galeopterus variegatus
TCTTTCTCCCTCTCTCGCCCATGTCCCCTCGTCTCTCCTCATCTCTCCACCTGTCTTTCTTTCTTTCTTTCTCTCTCTCTTTCTCTCCCCCCTCCCCATCCCCCGTCTCTTCCCTCTCAAAGCTGAGGACTAACTTTTCTTGCCCTTTCTGAGAGCGACACAGCTCTTCCCCGTCAGAACTTTCCTTTTATTACAAACCGAGCTTGACAGAGATCAGTGCATATCTCCATCATGTGTCATCGACTGAGGAAGCTTTTTAATATGATAATATGGGCTTAAAGACAATCAGAACATACATTTACATGTCCCTCACCTAACGGAGCAGAGCACGGTGGCCCTGCGGGGTGGGTGGAGTGTCCTTTTTGCAGACTGGATGGTGGATGGTTTGGGTCAATGTGTAAAACCAGGTGAGGCATCCTGAGGACCACGTAAAAATAGGGAAGCAGATTCTCAGGGGATCGGGCCCTGGCCTGGAGAGAGCTCCCGAGAGTGGGAACTTGCGAGAGGTGCCGAGCAGAGGGTGGTAAGAGCCCAAAACGCTCACACTGCTCTGCCAGGCATTTCAGGTCTAGGAATTCACCTGCAGGACGTGATGTGAGATGCACACAGAGTTTTATACAAAGCGTTGATCCCATCAATGCTCCGTAAGAAAAGTGGCCAGTGGCCTGAGTGTCCTCTGGTTTATCTCCACCCCGTAGTCCCGCCTCATCCTCTCTGGGGGCGGGTCGCTCGCGAGGAGGTACACGCTCTCGCCTGCCCTTCCTGGAGGGATGTTCCAGAGAGAGAGCGGGGTGTGGGGTCACCACACGCCTACCTCGCTGCCTCCGAC
>NW_007823854.1:0-829 GCF_000696425.1 Galeopterus variegatus
GCTTCAATGGGCTTTCACATAGAACTTGAAAACCTGAATTCCTACATGCTAGATTTGAGAAACACATTCTGCTCTCTGTTCCCTTAGAGTTAAAGTGGCTTGTAAACGCTGAACCTCCAGTGAGTGTTTTTGGGCTGCTTGTAGAAGCTGAACCTAAACGGAGTGTTTTTGGCAGATATATACAACGCACCTTTCAAGCCTGCTTGAATGCCGTTTGCAGCGTGATTTCGGTTCTAATTTCCGAAAACACACTCCTCTGAGCTCTAGCTGTCTTCTAACTACCACATCTTCATTTAGTGAGTTTGCTATATTCTAAGAAGGTAAGATTCTCTGATGCTTTTTCACAGAGATTTTGAAACAAATTTCTCACAAGCCGTTTCCCCCATAGGCTTCAATGGGCTTTCACAGAGAACTTGCAAACCTGAATTCCTACATGCTAAATGTGAGAAACACATCCAGCTCTCTGTTCCCTTAGATTTAAAGTGGCTTGTAAAAGCTGAACCTCCAGTGAGTGTTTTTGGCAGAGATATACACCACACCTTTCAAGCCTGCATTTATGCCATTTGCAGTGTGATTTCGCTTTTCATTTCCGAAAATAAACTCCTCTGAGCTCTTGCTCTCTTCTAACTACCACATCTTCGGTTCAGTGTGTTATGCTGGATTCTAAGCGGGGGAGCTTCTCTGACGCTTTTTCACAGAGATTTTGAAACAGAAGTCTCACAAGCCGTTTCAACCATAGGGTTCAATGGGCTTTCACATAGAACTTGAATACCTGAATTCCTACACACTAGATGTGAGAAACACATTCTGCTCTCTGTTTCCTTCGAGT
>NW_007823855.1:0-829 GCF_000696425.1 Galeopterus variegatus
AAGTACTCAGCAAAAAATAAAATAGAGTGAGGGGATTAAGGGGTGTGAATCGGAGGCAGGGTGTTGCCATTTTCTGTGTCTTATGGGAAAGATTTCTTTGGTTTCCAGTAGAGATTTTTTTAAATCTTGATGCCCAGGCATGGTCATTTTTAAAGCTCCCCAGGTAATTCCCACAAGCAGCCGGGGCTGAGCACAGGGAGCTCTGGAGGCCTGCAGGGCAGGCACAGGGCACCAATGGGCCACGGGTGGTCTAACCATCACCAATGTCATGGGCTCTGCAGCTATTTAGAATCAACACTCTAGACAAGCAGAAAACACACCCTCCCACCATTATGAAAACACGGGATTAGCGATGACTTCATGAAAGCCGGGGCCTCCTGAATCCTCACAGTCCTCTTTGATCAGGAGTTACAAAGATGTGCCAGGTCCTTGGAACGACCCCTCTGCTATTGAGTGACCTGTGCACCGGGTGGAGGAGGGCAGTGGGCAGTCCTGAGGACAGGAGCCATGTCTTGAGGCCCCGTGTGTCCCCACAGCTGTCATATCACAGGTTCTGCCCAGAGAAGGAGAAAAGAGCATCAGAAACCATGTGGCAGGAAAACTGGAGAAAGGGCAGAGAAGAGGAGGAAGAAGGGACAGACACCAACAAGTGGAAGGGGAAGTCAGGGCAGACAGGAGGGGCTGGGTCGCCAAGGCTGCTCGGCCTTGTCCCCCTCTGCCCAGATGCCCCATCTCCTGCCCCCACCAGCCTCACGGTAAGCACAGCAGCACCATGCTCTCCCACCACCACTCACCCCATGCCACGCTCTCTTCCACGCTCTCCTGTGTT
>NW_007823856.1:0-829 GCF_000696425.1 Galeopterus variegatus
AACAACACTTGACAGATTAAAGAGAGAAATGCAGTCATAACCAGTAGGAAAATTTAACACTATTCTCTCAGCAATTAATAGATAATAGATAAATTATCTATTAGTAATGTTAAATATCATAACAAATATATAAAAAGCTACTTTTCATTTTTGCTACATGCACAAATATAGGAAGAAGGTTGATCCATAAATTATTTAAAAACATTTTTAAAAAATTGAAATCACAGTGTATTATCTAACCAGAATGGAGTTTGTATTGAATAGATAGGATTTCTAGAAAAAAACTCAATTAATTTAAAAAACAAGCAACATACTTCTACATAATGCAAGGGCCGAAACAAAAATTACAATAGAAATTCAAATATTCTTTTAACTAAATGATATAAAAATACAACATATCAATATTTCATAATGCAGCCAGTGCAGTTATTATAGAGAAAATTGTAGATTTAAAATGTCATATAAAAGAGGGAAAAATAAAAAATAAAAGTCTTAATGTTTTACCATAAGAAGGTAGAAAAAGAAAAGCAAAATAAATTCAAGTGATTACAAAGAGACAGAGAGAGAAAACAGTAAAAATAAGAGCAGAAATCAATGTAATAGATCAGAAACAAACAAGAGAAAATTATCAAAGACAAAAGGTGGCTCTTTGAAATGATCAACCATATTGACAAATAACTATGTAGACTGAAATTTTAAAATAATATCAGGCATAAAAAAGAGGTTAGTTATCACTAAAGATTCTGCATACATTAAAAGGATAATAAAATAATACTTATTTTAATTGGATAAAGTTCTCAGAAAATGTTTACTAAAATGACATAAAAAA
>NW_007823857.1:0-829 GCF_000696425.1 Galeopterus variegatus
CTGAGATTTCTATGGGCCATTTCTCAAATACATGTACATTGAAAGCTTCTGTTTGCAACCTGGCTTTCCCTCCCAACTCAGGATACTACCACTCCTAACAGCGGTCACTGAGAGTGGCCCATGCACGTGAGTGGCTCTGGAACTTAAATTTCATTAGCTTCATAAAAAACTTATCTCCTCTCTGAAGTTTTGATATTTTAAATAATTTCTGAGTGTCCTAGCTAACACAAATGCTTACTGGCTTCTTTATTTATAATTATGCCTAAAACTTGGGATGTAGAAAGATATGGGCATCTAGTAATATTTTCTCAATGTCCTTTCCTGGGGTAAGTAAATTAACAAGGAAACTATTTACTCTCTGTGACATCACAGCACTGTCTTTATTTTCTAGTATCTTCTAAGCCAGTGGCTCCCAAATCTGGCTAAATATCAGAATTAGAGAATTCTTTGTAAACATAAATTCTTGTTTCCAATTCTAAACTTACCAAGTTAGAATCTCCCAAAGTTGGGACTATAAATCTATATTTTAACAGGCTCTGCTGGTGATTCTTAAGTGGTCAGTTCAGAACCAATCGAAGACAAGCATTTGAAAACAACTGGTCTAAAGAACTGAAGAAGCTGGGTTGTAGACCTGGATTCTTGAAGAACAAATAGTTTCAATCACTACATTTAACTTTATAATACAGAGAATTAGGGGTTCTAAGAACCTAGATCCCATTACAAATCCATCGTACTGCCACATTAGGACACTCAATTTTTTTTGAAACTCTAACAATTTCTGATAAAGGATATAAAAAAGCACCCCATATTGGCTCAAATTATAACAACA
>NW_007823858.1:0-829 GCF_000696425.1 Galeopterus variegatus
TATTAATATTGCTGTTAGTAATAGTAATAGACTATCTGTAATTTCTTTTTCCCTCCTTGCCTTAATTATAACATTCTCTTTAAGCCAGATGCTCTTGGAATGAATGCCTGGATTTAATTCACTGATTAACTGAGGGTTAATAATTGTTAACACTTTTAGGGCAAAATGCTACATCTGGACTGGGAGAGCTAGCAGTAGGGAACGGTTGTGAAGCAAACAGCTCTCTACCCTTTGGAGACATTTGTGCCTTAGAACTCTAGGTGGTCAGTGTGAAAGTACAGGTGCTTACTGGTTACTAAACATTCGGACCAGGCATGCTAACTGGATAACTACATGCCATGTGACCTCTACTCTTCTAAAGGGTCTTATTTCTCATTGCTGGAGGGATTCTACCGGGCTTAAGAGATGCACTGCCTCATTCGCAGTGGCAAACACATAAAGACAACTGAAATGCTACACACACACACACACACACACACACACACACACACACTACTATCCATTCATCCTGCAGACACATGCCAATGTGAATAGGGTAAGTAGAACTGTACTTAGAACCAGATGTGAGCTTTATGAATGTTGTTTTAAAATAGATAATTATGTTGTTCATCTTTGGAACTGACTGAATGAGGAAAGTGTTTTAAATCTATTACCCCTGTCAATTTCTCCACACCCTCTTTAAATAAAGGACTTGAACTGCAACATTTCTGGAAGTCACCATTTAATTTTTTTATAGAAATTGTGAAATACAAGGCATTCATTTTTTACAATATTTCCTCATTGTCCAAGTGAATGAATACATATTTTCCTAGTTACAACTATCATATAT
>NW_007823859.1:0-527 GCF_000696425.1 Galeopterus variegatus
AAAAAACAGATTAATAAGAAAAGATGACAGAAGTATATTAACAAAAGATTTCCCATGAAAAAACAGCAAAAGTCAAAAGATAATTAAATCATATCTCAAAGTCTCTATAAAAAATGACCATAAAAATAGAAGTACCCCCAAAAAGTAGTAATGTGGATAAAGGAGTAAATGAAGCTGATACCAGATAAACAAAACTCAGTGCAAACCTCTAAGGATGCACTATGGAAAAAAAACAAGGAAAATGATCTCAGAGAGATTGTCAACTGATATTAATGAATAAAAACAAATAACTTTCAGCAAATGAGTTATATGAGAACCACCCTTAGTTGTATAAATTATATCTATCTAATACTTATATTCTAGCACTAACAATATACAACAATTTATTAGAAGTTCTAGCCAGTACTGTGAAATATTCAGTTAGCTAGCTACCTAGCTACCTAGCTAGTTAGTGTGGTGTGTGTGTATAGCTATGTATGAGAAAAGAAATAAAAATATCATCATTTTAAGATTCTGTTTATCTATAT
>NW_007823859.1:5382-6211 GCF_000696425.1 Galeopterus variegatus
TGGCTGTAGAAGCTTAGCAGTGCTGTTTAATCCTTGTACTTCTAGTAACATAAAGAACACAACTGCACTCTCCCTAACCTTAAGCTTGCCTAACGTGGTGACTATAATGCATTCTCTGGCACTCCAACCGGACCCACTCTACAAATCCAAATACATATATCCCAGCTGTCAGGACAATTGGATGTTGACAGTTCACAACTATATCTATTACTGGGCATTTCCCTCAGCTACAGGGAACTTCCATGTCCAAGATTACACCACCACTCAGGAAGCTGATAAGGGAAACAAAGGCCTGTCCCAGCTCTAAATTATCTCATGGATTGGCTGGGTCCTTAGCTGAGACCACATTGTAGATCAGCTTTTCCCTTTATCTAATTCTTATTTCTGGCTCTTTACAGGTTTATCTGGCATGATCACACCCCAAAAATACTTTTTCATGCCACTCTTCATCTCAGAGTCCATTTTCAGGGAATTTAATCAAAGACATCAACCTACTGTTTGCTACAATCTGTGACCTCTTTATTTCCTGGTCCCCACACCAGCTTGGTGTCTCTTGCTATAATGTCATCTTCAGTCCTAGGCTGATGACATCCAAGTTCAAGGCAATTTGGGTCAAGGCAGGAAATAAAGTTGGTAAGGAAATCATGATATGCCCACTTAGGCTAATTTTTAATCAGCTCAACTCTGGAATTTATAAGATAAACACAGTAGAGTGAACAACAGGGATTAATTGAAGCTAAATGTCTATTTGCCAGCTTTGATAATGAGCCTATTATAAAAACAGGCACACAAGAGCATGTGGATTGAACAGATAGGAGTATAGGACAGA
>NW_007823860.1:0-829 GCF_000696425.1 Galeopterus variegatus
GAGATTACAACTGATACATCTGAAATACAAGGAATCATTCAAGACTACTATAAACAACTGAAAATTGGAGGAAATGAATAAATTTCTGGACACACACAAGCTACCAAAACTGAGCCAAGAAGATGTAGAATATCTGAACAGACCAATAGCAATAAAAGAGATTGAAGCTGTTATCAGAAGTCTCCCAACAAAGAAAAGCCCAAGACTAGATTGATTCACAACAGAGTTTTACCAAATATTCGAAGAGGAATTGACACCAATTCTCTACAAACTATTCCAAAAGATTGAAAAACAGGCAATTCTCCCAAAATCATTCTATGAAGCAAATATCACCCTGATACCAAAACCAGGTAAAGATACAACTAAAAAAGAAAACTACAGGCCAATATCTTTGATGAATATAAATACAAAAATCCTCAATAAAATGATAGCTAACAGAATACAGCAACACATATGCAAAATTATACACCATGATCACATGGGATTCATCCCAGGGATGCAAGGTTGGTTCAACATATGCAAATCAATAAATGTGAAACACCATATAAATAAAACCAAGCACAAGGACCATATGATCATCTCTATAGATGCTGAAAAAGCATTTGATAATATTCAACACTCATTCGTGACGAAGACCCTCTATAAGTTAGGTATAGATGGAAAGTATCTCAACATAATTAAAGCCATATATGATAAACCCACTGTCAATATCATCCTGAATGGAAAAAGCTGAAAGCTTTTCCTTTAAGAACAGAAACTTGACAAGGGTGCCCACTCTCACCACTCCTACTCAACATAGTGTTGGAAGTACTAGCCAGAGCAATCAGAG
>NW_007823861.1:0-829 GCF_000696425.1 Galeopterus variegatus
AGATTCCATGAGACCTCTCTGTCCTCTATTTGCAACATCCTGTGAATCTATAATTATTTTATTTTATTTTATTATTTTTTTTTTAAAAAGATGACCGGTAAGGGGATCTTAACCCTTGACTTGGTGTTGTCAGCACCACGCTCAGCCAATGAGCGAACCGGCCATCCCTATGTGGGATCCGAACCCGCGGCCTTGGTGTTATCAGCACCGCACTCTCCCGAGTGAGCCACGGGCCGGCCCCCTATAATTATTTTAAAATAAAAAGGTATTTTTAAAAAGTGTCTAACTCCTACAAATCCTGTGAGAATCAAATGAGGTAACTCTAAAAGGCCTAGAAAAGTGCCTAAAAACTATTATAAACTCACTATTAAAAAATGGAAAAACACTGCCTCATAAAATGAGTTCCATAACATATTCTTCAGCTTTTAAAATGCAGGTTGAGCATCCCTAATGTAGAAATTCAAAATCTGAAGTGCTCCAAAAATCTGAGACTTGCTTGAACACCTACATGACATTTAAAGGAAAAGCTCACTGGAGCATTTCAGATTTCAAATTTTTGGATTAGGGATGCTGAACTGGTACGTATAATGCAAATATTTCAAAATCTGAAAAAATCCAAAATCTGAAACACTTCTGGTCCTGAGCATTTTGGATAAAAGATACTTAACTTGCAGCTCATGTAAACGTCAGGATATTTTGCGGGGTGGAGGTTGTTCTTGGAAAGTTTAGAACTATTTTCCAGTGAATTGATCAGAATTTAATTTTTTCTTTGGAGGATACTTTTTGAATAATTTCAAATTAATGCCATGAAATTGCAGGAACTACAGAA
>NW_007823862.1:0-829 GCF_000696425.1 Galeopterus variegatus
GTACCACACACACAGTGTTAATTACTATACCTATAGAGGAAATTCTGAAATTAGGTAGACTGATTTTCTCACTTTATTCTTCTTTTTCAAAACTTTTTTACTTATTCTAATTCCTATGCCTTTCCATATACGGTTTAGAATAATCTTGTCTTTATCTACAAAAAATCAGCATGCTGAGATTTTGATAGGAATTGTATTAAATCTGTGTATCAGTTTGGAGGTAATTGACATCTTTGCTATGTTAAGTCTTACAATTCACGAATATGATGTCTCTCATTTTATTTAGATCTACTTTGACTCTCCCTCCATCAGCATTGTATAGTTTTCAGCATATAAGTTTGGTATAGATTTTGTTAGATTTACACTTAAATATTTCTTTTTCTACTTTTTAGCAATTACCAGTGGCATTAGATTCTTTATTTTGGTGTCCACCATGTTTTTTGCTAGTTGGTGTTAATTTCTTTTTAAATGTTTGGTAGACTTCTCTAGTGAAACCATGTGGGCCAGGAAATTTCTTTGTTCCTGTTGTTGTTTCTAGGTTGCCTGTTTCTCTAGCACCCAGTCTGAGAATCCTGAGGCAAAAAGAAAACACAGGGGACTCACTACCATGTCTTTTCTTGGATCTCAAGCTTCCTAGTTCGTCTGACTTCTTCTCTGTAGCATTCAGAGTCTTAAGTTTTGTTTATATTTAATGTCCAAGGTTTTTATTTGTACTTAGCAGAAGGAATAAAGAAAAGTATGTCTGCTCCATGTTCTCAAAACAGAAGTCCTGAATTATAGAAACTTTCAATTTCTAAGTTTATTTAAGAAGCTATTTAAACACATACAT
>NW_007823863.1:0-829 GCF_000696425.1 Galeopterus variegatus
AACCTTCGGCAAAGAGTCTTTCTTTTTGTCCTAAGTGCCTACAAAATGGGTTTTATTAGCAAAGCAGGGTTTAAAAACAAACACTGCAAATTGAAGTGGCTATCAAGTCACATTTCAGAAGTTCTGCAGCCATAAGAAGGCTTACTCCAAAATTTATGCTCAAATTCAAAGGGGAAAAAATTGGAGTTAGGCGATGCAAATATTTTCAGAGGCAAACACATGGTTTAAATAAACCCTCTGCCTAAGCAGCCTTCTGCCTCGCCCACACAGAAGGCAAGAGTCTGCACCACTGTGACTGGGGAGGTGGTCCACAACAGCTACCACTGCATCTTCTACCACTGTAAAGATGGCTTGCCACTACAGTAGCAGCCATAACCACCATGCAGGTGGCCCACTGCATATTTGACTGCATTGACACAGGGAGAGTCACTAGAGGAAACTAGAGACAGTCCGTCTCCTCAAAGTCCACTTCAGAATAATAAAAGAAGCAGCTGATCTACCAGATGTCCAGAAATCAATGTAGAGACACTAGAAATATGAAAAAAAAAAAAGAAAGAAAAAAAGAAAATGTGACACCACCAAGGGAATGTAGTAATTCTCAAGTACCAGACCCTACAGAACAGGAAATCCTTGAAATAACTGCAAAGGAATTCTGAGTAACTATCTTAAAGAAACAGTGAGATAAAAGAAGACTGAGGCAACACAATGAAATGAGAAAAAAATATCCAAGATATGAAGGAGGACATTTACAAAGAGAGTAGTACCTTAAACAAAGAATGTAGCAGAACTAATGGAATTGAAGAACTCATTCAGTGAAATACAAAACACA
>NW_007823864.1:0-829 GCF_000696425.1 Galeopterus variegatus
AAAAAAAAATGCATAACATAAATCTTACAATGAGAAAACATCAGAAAAACCTAATTTGAGGGACATCCTATAAAATAACTGTCCTATAGTCTTCACAAATAGCAATGTCATAAAATACTAAGAAAGACTGACAAACTGCTCCAGGGGGAAAAAAAAAGGAAGAAGCATGATCACTAAATATTGTGCAAGATCAGGAATTTTCTTTTCTTATAATTAACATTATGGAGACAATTAACAAAATCTGAATGAGGTTCAAAGACAAGGTTGGCTTCATGGACATGCAACCAGTAACACAAGGCCCTAATATTCAAAAGGATCAATGCTTGGGGTTTAATACTCTCAGTAATCATCTTGAATTTCTTAACAATTTTATCTCTGAACTTGTATTTCATAAGTGAAGCTTGATGGCACAACAAAGTATGTGCAGGAGGAATGGAGCCTTTGTTCATGCACAGTGTGATATTCTGTTACCTCCATGGGACAGGTTCTCCATAACTTGATTCAGGACCTGTGGGATCTCAGTTCTCAACTGGCATCCCACTCTCTGCCCCACAACCACATCAGCAGCTCTGCTATGAGGTGAGACACATCGACACAGGTGCAGAAAGGGTCAGGGCTGGGAATGTACCTTGTAGCAACCCAGAGCTGGGCAAGGAGGTGACTGCCTTGCCCAGGATAGCAGCACCATAGTGTATTCTTCAGGTCCTCAGGAAGGGTTTCTTATCAACCCCAATCCAGAAACTGAGGATGTCCTGGCACAGAAATTGGAATCACGTGGAGGTCATCTTCCCACCATGGGTTCGGGTCATTGGCCCTTGAGAAGGGGAAA
>NW_007823865.1:0-829 GCF_000696425.1 Galeopterus variegatus
AAAAAATAAATAAAATGGCTTAGGTATTCTCTACATGAATGTCTACCCCTTCTGCTGTTTCCTGACGTGAATCTTCATCGACAATGCATGGTTTCTCTCTGTTGATCCTTTGGCTTAGATCCGTCTGCTAAGAGTCTGGGTTTCACCCTGTTGCCTGGAATATTCTGATTGATTTTGCTCCAATGAGACCCAATAGAGTAGAATGCCGACTATGATGACATCTTTTTTTTTTTTTTTTCACCCTGGGGTCAGGTGCCTATCCCTGCTAATCAGCTATGACTCTGTGGATAGGGTGAAATACTCTGCATTGAAGTATTTCTTCATCAGTGGCTGTGGGATGACAGCCAGGCCACCTAGAAGGAACTTCGAGCATAGAATGATTGACCTTTTTTTTTTTTTTTTTTTACCCTGGGGTCAGGTGCCTATCCCTGCTAATCAGTTATGACTCTGTGGATAGGTTGAAATACTCTGCATTGAAGTATTGCTTCATCAGTGGCTGTGGGATGACAGCCAGGCCACCTAGAAGGAACTTTGAAAGTACATTTAGGGTAACAGGTAATTTATTTATTCACATAGGTTTACACAGTAAGATTTTTTGTATTCTCATTATCAAGAGACCTCAATATTAATCATATTTCTGTGTTCCTACTTTCTAAATTGTCATTTATCTTAAACCAATGCTCAAAGCTCAAGACATCAGTAGTTTGTCTTTCTGTTACAGAAAACACACACAAGTGCACACACACACACACACACATTGATTGTCACTATTTATTTATTTATTTATTTTTTCCTTTTTGTCTTTTTTCATGTCCGGCAACGGATCGCA
>NW_007823866.1:0-829 GCF_000696425.1 Galeopterus variegatus
ATTTATATAATGTCAGAATATGTAGAAAATGCATTTCTTTTGTTACACCATGGGGATCATTTCTTAAAGTATCAGTTTTCAAGTTTAACAACTCCAGTACTTGTGAAAATAAAGATTGTGCCCCCCAACACCCCCTCCCCTTAATATAGGAGTTTAGGGTATGACTCCCACTTGGAGAAGAAAATCCTAATATGTATATACATATATATACACACACACACACATATATAATTATTATTAACTTTTGTTTCTAGTCCAGGTATAAAATTGAAAAATTCTTAAAAGTCATGTAGTCACTAAATCAGTTCCATAAAAGCACCGGCTTTGCTATGCTTTTTTGTAATTTGGTTTTATATATTCATGTTAAAAATTCGTAAAATTTTGTGTCCGTAAGCATCTGTATTGAATTTATAAGCTTCAGAAAAGTCTTACATTTTTGTGAAAAATAAGCCTGCCAAATTAATCCGCTCTCTTTTCTGTGACAGAATGAAAATTCTAGTTATCCAGGAAGGCAAACGTTTTAATGCACACTGACCCAGATAGATCTTGTAATCTGAATGTTCCCAGGGCACAGCCTAATAATGACGGTGAGAGAGACAGACAGACCCCAGCTGGATGTGGTCTTGCATCCTTTACACCAGCCACGCTAGACACTCTTCCGCACTGTTGACTTTACGCATTCTGGCTAGATTTTATTTTGTTTAATATTTTTAAAAGGGGGAAGGAGAATTATTTTTTGACAGAAAACTTAGTTATGATTTTAATTCATCCCCAATTCTCAGTTTAGTTTTCACAGAGAAGAATATCACAGGTGACTTGGGTGAGGTGC